>NC_053023.1:439171356-439286580 GCF_003073215.2 Triticum urartu
AAGGCAAAACAAGCGTAACTTCAAAACTTTAAGCACATAGAGAGGAAACTTGGTATTATTGAAATTACTACAAGCATATGTTCCTCCCTCATAATAATTTTCAGTAGCATCATGAATGAATTCAACAATATAACCAGCACCTAAAGCATTCTTTTCATGATCTACAAGCATAGAATATTTACTACTCTCCACATAAGCAAAATTCTTCTCATTCGGGATAGTGGGAGTATCATAAGAGACTTGAATATTATAAATTGTTTCCACATTAAAAGAGTAATGTTCAGAAAAGGGGTAACCATAATCATGACAAGTTGCATAAATATAATCCTCACTACTTTTATAGCATATGTATCATCACAATAATTATCATAAGTAGGAGGCATGTTATTATCATTATGAATTTGCATATCAAAACTTGGGAGACTAAAAATATCATCTTAATTAAACATAGGATCCCCAAGCTTGGGACAAACATTAATTGCAGCAAATATATTCTCAAAAACATCATCTTCATCAAACATAGCCTCCCCAAGCTTGGGCCTTTTCATATCATAAGCATAATCACTCTCATCATTAATAGTGTAGATAGCACCAATAGTATAGCAATTATCATATTCTTCCAAGCAAGTGCCAAAAAGGTATTCAAGATCATAAGAAGTATCATTATCTTCCACAATTATATTTTCATGAGGCACAGTAGTAATAAGGGCAGCATTATTTGGGAGAAATATCTTTTTACCTCTCTTCCTTTTTCTTTTCTTCTTCTTCACCACATCATGTGTGGGTTCAATCCTCTTTTTGGAGCTCCTTATTAATGAGATTGGTTGAATAGGAGGCTCCTCCTCGTTACCTGATTCATCATAAGAAATAACAGGAGGATATTGGGAAGTCTCTTCCCTTTCATTAGTATTCTCTTCATCTTCTATTTGTTTTCTTTTCTTTATGTAATTGGCAATATAAGGATTTTCAATGCAATTCACCACACAATACATATAAATCTTCTCTAGATCAAAACGAAAAACTTTATCAAGGGCAAAATTTGGAATATCCTCAGTTATACGTTTCATTTATTCATAACCCAAAAGAAGGCTAAGCTCTTTATGATGCTCAAGGGTAATCAAATTATCGCAATATTTGCACACGACTTGATCATGAAACAAATAGCATTGGAGCTTTAAATGACCATGTTCATTGCAAAGTTCATAAGGAGCACGAAAAATATTGAATCTTTCAACACATTCATCTAGCCCTTCTTGCAACAATTTGGTTTCTAAGTACTTATGCCTCTTGCAATATCTATCTTCCCTATTTGGTGTGTACTTGCAAACCCAGTCTACTCCACAAAAATTGACATGTTTATAGGAGGCATTTTCATCATAACTAGTGCAATCATCATTAGCATCATGGATATTCAAAGAATTTGTACTAACAACAATGCAATCACGCTCATCATTCAAATATTTAGTGCCAAACATTTTATAGATTTCTTCTTCTAGCACTTGAGCACAATTATCCTTTCCATCATACTCACGAAAGATATTAAAAAGGTGAAGCGTATGAGACAAACTCAATTCCATTTTTTGTAATTTTCTTTTATAAACTAAACTAGTGATAAAACAAGAAACTAAAAGACTCGATTGCAAGATCTAAAGATATACCTTCAAGCGCTAACCTCCCCGGCAACGGCGCCAGAAAAGAGCTTGATGTCTACTACACAACCTTCTTCTTGTAGACGTTGTTGGGCCTCCAAGTGCAGAGGTTTGTAGGACAGTAGCAAATTTCCCTCAAGTGGATGACCTAAGGTTTATCAATCCGTGGGAGGCGTAGGATGAAGATGGTCTCTCTCAAGCAACCCTGCAACCAAATAACAAAGAGTCTCTTGTGTCCCCAACACACCTGTCGGTGTCAAAACCGGCGGATCTGGGGTAGGGGGTCCCGAACTGTGCGTCTAGGCCGGATGGTAACAAGAGGCAGGGGACACGATGTTTTACCCAGGTTTGGGCCCTCTTGATGGAGGTAAAACCCTACGTCCTGCTTGATTAATATTGATGATATGGGTAGTACAAGAGTAGATCTACCACAAGATCAAAGAGGCTAAACCCTAGAAGCTAGCCTATGGTATGATTGTTGTTCGTCCTACGGACTAAAACTCTTCGGTTTATAGACACGGGAGAGGGCTAGGGTTACACAGAGTCGGTTACAATGGTAGGAGATCTACATATCCGTATCGCCAAGCTTGCCTTCCACGCCAAGGAAAGTCCCTTCCGGACACGGGACGAAGTCTTGAATCTTGTATCTTCATAGTCCAGGAGTCCGGCCGAAGGTATAGTCCGGCTATCCGAACACCCCCTAATCCAGGACTCCCTCGGTAGCCCCTGAACCAGGCTTCAATGACGATGAGTCCGGCGCGCAGATTGCCTTCGGCATTGCAAGGCGGGTTCCTCCTCCAAGTACTTCATAGAAGATTTTGAACACAAAGGTAGTGTCCGGCTCTGCAAAATAAGTTTCCACATATTGCCATAGAGAGAATAATATTTACACGGATCTAATCTGCTGACGTATTCCGTAGCGTGACATCACACCATGGCCAAGTCCTTATTCGAATCGTTTTATTGTCCCACCTCAGCGTGTTTAGCGAGGCGGTTTCCTCGGCACGTCTTGTTAAAGCAGAGATCGTGCCCCCTTATTCCGGGATTCTCATCAATACGGGTGTGGGTAACCCAACCGCGCCATTGACTACGGTGCTTGGGAGATAAGCGAGTTTTACCAGGCTGGTGGGGGCGCATAGTTGCGTCCGCCCATATAAGGGGATAAGGATCCACCTTTTTATCCACGCCTTCTTCCTCCTTTGCCTATCCATTTCTGCGCACTTGAGCTCCAGTGCCCAAGTCCGCACACCCCACCTCAACCTTCTCCAGCCATGTCCGGAGAGGGAGGCAAGTGGATGTTCTCCTCCGTCACGGAGGGACACATCAAAAAACTGAGGAAGGCCGGATACTTGTCTAACGACATTGCGCACCGGCTTCCCGAAGAGGGGCAGCTCATCCCCACCCCCAGGCCCCATGAGAGGGTGGTGTTCCTCCCCCATTTCCTCCACGGACTGGGCTTCCCTCTCCACCCATTTGTCCGGGGGCTCATGTTCTACTATGGCCTGGATTTCCACGATTTGGCCCCGAACTTTGTCCTCAATATCTCGGCGTTTATCGTCGTGTGCGAGGCTTTCTTCTGCATCCGCCCCCATTTTGGCCTATGGCTCAAGACTACCAATGTCAAGCCGAAGGTGGTGCGTGGCACTCAGGCAGAGTGCGGAGGCGCCATGGTGGGCAAGATGCCCAATGTCCTATGGCCCGAGGGCTCCTTCGTTGAGTCCCTAAAGGGGTGGCAATCGGGGTGGTTTTACATCACCGAGCCGCGCGACCCTGAATGGGTCGCAGCCCCCAAGTTCCGATCCGGACCCCCTACGCGGCTCACCTCTTGGAAAGAGACGGGCCTGTCATGGGGTAAAGAAGGAGAGCTGACCGGACTCCAAACATGCGTCCAAACCCTGGTGGACAAGAAGCTCAAACTTGTCAACGTAGTGCTGATTATGCTCATCCGCCGGATCCTCGCGTGTCAATAATGGGCTTTCAACCTGTGGGAGTTCGACCCGGCGCAGCACCGAACTCTAAGCAGGCTCTTCAACACAACGTACGAAGATGCCTGGAAGGTGCTTTTCAAGGGCGCCGAGGCCCCCGCATCCGCTACCGAGGATCGCGGATTCAGCATGCAGCGTTGCGCTCGTGCGGTAAGCTGTTTTTACCTTTCACAGGGTATTAGTTTTTCATAGTTTGACTCCATGCGGGATCTTAAGCTCCCTTACCTTTGACAGGATTGGCAGGAGACGTCCGGATAGATCAACTGTCCGGCTCCTTTGCTCGAAGGCCCAGCGGACGCTCGCTTGGCGAAGCTGCTGGTTCCGGCACCCTATGTGGTGCCGGAGAAGAAGGCCAAGAAGAAGGCCACGGGGACTCGGAAGAGTGCCCGGCACCTGGGGGTGTCGGATTCATCATCCGACGACTCCAAGACACACTCCTCCCGTGAAGGCGAGGAGGAGGAAGAAGAGACCTCTCCCCCTCTAGCGGGGGGAGAGAAGAAAAGGAAGGCCGCCCCAACTGGGGAGGCCGAAGGGTCCAAGAAGGGGAAAACCCTTCCTCCGGACGGCTCCACCAACGCCGATGACGGCGAAGAGGAGTGGCCGCACAGGGCCAAGCCCCTGGCGAGATTGTAAGTGTCCAGATACCCGAGTGATTCATAGTATTCTTCCATTGCACAGCTTTTCCTTATGTCGGACATGTTTATGCAGTCCACCCAAAGACCGGCTCGACGTGTCGTCGAGCGGTTCCCTGGATTCGTCGGATGTGAATTCGCTTCCGACGGCTACCTCCCCCCACCCTACGGACGACGCTGAGGTGCTGTCCCAACAGGTTCCAAGCCAGGAGGAGGTGGTCCTGGAGGCGCCGCAAGGCGACCTCCCGGACTCCAGGCGCAAAGGGGATAAAACCCCCAAGGGCTCTGAGTCCGGCCTTGAGCCGGACACCGCGCTGGAACCTTCAATGGTTCCGGACTCCAGTAGGCGGCCTCCTTCCAAGAGGAGCGAGCCTACCGAGCCGGTGACCTCTGTCCAACCGGAGGCACCGGACAATTTGCTGGAGACGCTTAACGGCGCCTCCATCGACGGGGAGCACCGCACTATTATGAGTGCGGTGATCCAGAAGGTTCAGTCCGCCAAGAGCGGACTGACTGAAGCCTGTGCCAGCCTTCTAACAGGCTTTGAGGTAGGTAAATAATATGTAAAAATATTACCGCATAGACAGTAGCCCCTGATGCTCTATTCGGCGTTCGGAAAGAAAAGCCGAATAGAGGATCTAATAATCGCAGGAGTCTAACATAATCAAGTCAATATGCGTATGCAGGCTTCGCTGCTGGCCTCCGTCGCACTGACTGCGGAGGTGGATACGCTGAAGCAGAACCTCGCGCGGTCCGAGAGCAAGCTCGGCCATGCCAAGAGGCAACTCGAGGAGAAGGAAGGTAAGTAATACCTTGCGCAATTATATAGAGAAAATGTGGTTGCAAAAAAAAGACAGGATCAACGTGCTATTATAGGGGCCACGACCGAGGTGGCAACCCTTAAGCAGGCGCTATCCGAGGCCGAAAACAGGGCGGCCGTGGAGCGCACGGAGAGAGAGAAGCAGTAGGCGCGGGTGGAGGAGGTGCAGAAAGAGCTCCAGGCTCTCGTGAAAAAACACGAGAGTTTGGAGCTTGACTCAAAGACGCAAGCGTCCGAGCTTGCGGCAGCCCTCAAAAGCGCGAAGTCTGCCAAGGCCGAAGCCCAGAAAGCCCTCAAAGAAATTGACTCGATGAAGAAGATAGCGGCGGGTAAGGCATCCATTATGCAAAGCAAGCACGTGAAAGTGAATTTTTTGTTACTTACCCGAGTCCGGGGCTCTCCGGGAGCATTCACAGATTTGCCCCGCAGTGCGTCTGATGCCGCCGCCTACTACCGAGCCGAGGAGGGGAGCTCGACGGAGAAGGTGTTCTTGTCTCAGTATGCTGAGGCCGGACACCTGGTGCCTTTGAGCGACCAGTTGAAGCAGATGGTCGAGCTCCACAAGGTTGCCGAACAGGCCATAAAGGGCCTCATAGTTCGGCTGTGGCCTGGAGAGGCTCTGCCTAGGAGCTACTTCGGGCTGGTGAGGCGGCTGGTGGATGCCTGTCCACGGCTTGAAGTAATCAAGCGCTCCGTCTACATCGAAGGTGCTCCTAGGGTGCTTGCCCGTGCTAAAGTGCACTGGGGCAAGATTGTCGGATTTCGGGTTCCGGCAGACCCTTGAGGTTCGAACACTGGGGTGCGCACGGAGATTTCGCCTTCTACCTACCTGCACCCCTCCGCCTCGCTAAGATCTAAGCGATGGAAATAATAGCACAAGAGACACAGGGTTCATACTGGTTCGGGCCACCGTTGTGGTGTAATACCCTACTCCAGTGTGTGGTGTGGTGGATTGCCTCTTGGGCTAATGATGATGAGCAATACAAGGAAGAACAGCCTCGCGAGGGTCTGTTCTTGGCTGGGGGGATGAACTGCTAGGAGGAGTTCAGTCGCCCTTCTCTCTCTCTCTCTGTGATGCTACTCGATCCGATCCTAGCTAGTTTCTCTCTTGGCTTCTAGATTCTCCCTTCTTGATTGCCCCTCTACCCTGGGGGTGACTAGTCCTATTTATAGGCAAAGGCCCTGGGCCTCTTCCCAAATATTGAGCGGGAAGGGCGCCAACAATTGGCCATTTTGAAGGGGAACATCTGGTACACTTATCCTGACTAAAGTTGGTCCTCGCCTGCCAAAGGCTCTGGTGGTGACGCTGGCTTGGGCTCCACAATGACTTCCTCCCTGCCGTTGGACTGGTCTTGGTCTTGTTGCACCGAAACGGGTGCCTTTGCTTGATGCTCTCGCCTGCGCTTGCTCCCTTTGCACCAAAGAGGAAAGGAGGACACTGCGCGTCTGGCGCCCGCCTGGCGCCTTTGGTCGTCATGGCTTGTGTCACGGGCACCTCGTGAGGTACCCCGCCTTGATCTCTCCGCCTCCTCACGAGCCAGCCTGACGAGGCCGTGCCTGAGGAAGCTCCGTGTCGTCCGCCCCACGAGGCTTGGCCCCTCGCGAGGGTCTTGGGTCTGTGTTGATGAAGATGGGCCGCGCTGGGCCCCCTTTTGAGCCACGCCGCAGGCAGGCAAGTCTGGGGACCCCCGTTCCTAGAACGCCGACAGTAGCCCCCGGGCCCAAGGGCGCCCGGACTTGGCCGTGCAGGGAGGCGAAAGGGCAAGAGTGAAGCGCCGCGGGCCCTAACAGCCTGCGGCCTTTGGCGCCACGCGGCGGTTGATTGGGCGTGGGCGTCTCCACTTCCCCATGGCGCCTCGGCAACTGCACGGATTGGACAAGTCCCTGCATGCAAAGCGGGTCATGATTACCTGCGATCGTGGAGGTCGGCGGTTGGCCTTCGCCGGCCATAAGTACGGAACGGCGCGCGCCCTTCCAGTCCATCCCTTCTTGCTTCTCCTTCTTCCCGGTCCTTGCTCCGTCTTGCTGCGATGGCTCTGATCCGCCGGTTCTCGGCGGCAGAGAAGGGAAAGGCTCCCCGAGAGGAACCAGACCCGCTCCCGCCGAAGAAACGGCTCTCCCTTCGCGGCCGGGACGAGGGGGCCCATCAGGTGGTGTCGAGGCCCTGGTGCGAGCGGCCACTGCCGGGGTTCCCGCTTCCCTTGTACGCCCACATCGAGGGCTCTGAAGGAGTCGATGCCGATCACCACGGGCGGCGCCGCCGTCAGCGCCGACGGGTCATGAAGGTGTGGGTCGTCCCCCCTGGGGTCCACACCGAGGGCTCCTCCCGAGAGTTCGTGCTCCACGCTGCCATGCCTTCTCAGTCTTGGATTCGCCTTCCTCCCTTCTTCGCCTCCATCATCCCGCAGGGAGAACTCCTAGAGCTTTGGCTGCAACACGCCAGCTGCAGCACCCTCACGACCGAGGCAGAGGTCGCGGTCGTTGCCCCGGGCGAGGTCTTCATGAATCGAGGCTGGAGCGAAATCGCCCGGGTTTGCAGGACAAGAGGCGCCTTTGCGATCCACTTGGAGTACGATGGTGCTTCGGTGATGTTCTTCAAGGTCTTCGATGCGAACGGGAGCCGGCTGGAGTGCTTCCCCGGGAGAGGTGGTCGGGACCCTGCTACGGCAAGGACTGGGCCCGCCGATCGCTCCCTTGGCAGCTGCTCAGGCGGCGGAGGCATCGGAGGGTCCAGCGACTCCGGCGAGCTCTTCGCGACTCCGGAGACGAGCGACGACAGCTACGAGCCCCCGAGCCGGTGCCGCTCCTAGAGTAGGGCGGGCTCGTCAGGCCGTCAATGACTCTGATCTGGATGGGGTAGGTGCCGGTGCTTGACAGCCCGCTGTTGACGATGGCGTCTTTTGCAGGGGTGCATGTAGTTAGCGTCCTTTTAGGATCTGTTCCTTGCAAGGAATCAAAGACGCGTCCCGTGGGGGCTTGTAAGGTGCATGTGATCATGTTTGTTAATATAGCCCTTGTCGTAGAATTGTGCGAGTTGCTCATTCCGTCTTAGCTCAATTCTCCCTTTCGAACCTCACGAGGGCTTGGTGCTCTGCGCCGACAGGTCCCAGTCCCAAGGCGGCTTCAGCCGTCGCTGGTATGCCAGGTCGCGATGCCGTGGTCAAGGCCAGGAGGTGAGCGACCCGGGGTCCGGTAAGAGCCCCTGAGTCGTGATGCTCAGGAGGTCCCCTTTGGCGCTCAAGCAATCGTCGTTTGGTGAGAAAGGAGAGCGGCGTCGCTAACACGGGATTGCATTAGGTGCAGGGATGGTGCCACGGCAGCTGGTGCTTCCGGGTGGTGACTTATCTCAAGAATCAGGGACCGCTCTCTGGTGTGTCGCCGGGTCCGTGCATCGGCAGGCATGAGGTTGCTCGGCGAGGTCCTCGCGTGTCCCTCCCCTCTCTCCTTTTCTCCCCTTTCTGCTCTACGTCCTCGGGTCCCGGCCCTCGAGCGAGTCTCAGCCGTCGCTGGTATGCCAGGTCGCGATGCCGTGGACAAGGCCAGAGGGTGAGGGCTGGAGAGCCAGTAGGAGCCCTGAGTCGCGATGCTCAGGCACCCCCCTTTAACGTGCAAGCGGTTCGCGCGGATGAGAGTGAAGGAGACACCGCAAGGGCCTCGCCTGACGCAGCTCCTTTAGGAGATCCTGTAGACCCATCATAGAAAGAACGAAGGGTTGCCATGACAATTGACAGTCAGTCGTTGGTTGCTTCCGAGGGGCGATGAGGCACTGAAGGCTTGACGAGGTGGCGCCATGCGGGGCTGCCGCGGCCAGAGCTCAGCCATTCAGGTTTGTCGGCATTGCAGGGACGGACCCATGCGCAAGCGTCGTGCCGTTTGGGAGCAGCTTCGTCAGATGGCGTCAGTTGAGCGGGCAACTAGGTCAAACACATTAGCCGCGAAGGAGTGGATTCATTCAAATAGATGCTGGGAAGGCGGACATCACTGGGTCAGGCCCGAGAGACTTGGGGATGATGCAGCCCGTGGGGCGCCCCCAACAAGGTAAGCTAAAAACATGAAATAAAAGGGATACATGCCGCAGGGACAGACCCACGCGGCCTGGGAATAATGCAGCCCTGGGGGGCGCTCCCAGCTGGAAATGAAACTTGAAAGATGTCACCTGATGATGTTGAGGACGAAGGAGTGTTGGTGTAGCAGACTCGGTGGGCTGCGGAAGCCGATCCTCACGAGCCCCCAGGCCTAGGGGCCTCGGGAGGCTCCGGAGGCACTGGTGGCTCCTCGCGGACCATCTCCATCTCCGCCAGGGCTGCGGAATGCCTGGCCTCTTGAGCCTCCATGATGCCCCTCATGAGGCGCTGGTACGTGGCAGCCGCGTTCGGCAAGCCGTAAGGCATGCGAACGTAGTTGTGGGGTGGACCTTCGCAGTGCCCCACTCGCGAGGGCCAGAGGTGCTCCAGAGAGGCGACTCAATTGAGCCCTGGTATGTCGATGTAGACGCGCAGCCCACCATCCTCGCCTGGATGGGGAGCCACAGCTGGTAGGCGGCGGCCGCCTTTCATGACTCTTGACTCCTGTAGCTCCTGAATGGCCTTGCTGACGAACTCCTGAGGGTCTGGCCCTCCTTGCCTTACTCCTTCTTGAGGGAAACGTGCTTCGAAACATGCCTCCATGTGGTGCCCAAGCGCCTCCCTCGTGACCTTACCCAGGTCGGTGGCCCTCCAGGGGAGAGCCCCCGAGCCCTGCCTGAGGAGGGCACCGGGCACGCTTTCCTATGCGATGGAAGGAGGTTCCCCCTGGGCAGGCGCAGGCCCTGAGGGGCCTGCCTCCTGAGGGGCCGGGTCGGATGATGTCTTCTTCTTCTTGGGGGCGGTCTCGGGAAGCCTCCTGCTTCCGCGATCCGGGTCTTCCAGTGATGCGGCCTGAAACGCTCGTTCCAGGGAACACACCGCGTCCTTCTCTTCACAGGGCACCATGATGACTCCGCCACTTCCTGGCATCTTGAGGACATTGTAGCCGTGGTGAGTTACGGCCATGAACTTGGCTAGCGTTGGGTACCCAAGGATGGCGTTGTACGGAAGGCGAATGTGAGCGACGTTGAAGTCGATGAGCTCGGTGCGGTAGTTGTTGCATGCCCCGAAGCTGACAGGGAGGCGGACCTGCCCAATCGGGACCGTGGAGCCGTCGGTGACTCCGGAGAAAGGCTTGGTTGGCTGAAGCTGGTTGTAGGGCACTTGGAGATTGTTCAATGTTTCCACGGACAGGACATTGAGCCCTGCCCCGCCATCGATGAGGGTCCTGGTGACCACCACGTTGCTGATGATTGGGGAACAAAGCATCGGGAGGACTCCAGCTGTGGCCGCACACTTGAGCTGATCTGCTGAGCTAAACGTGATGGCGCACGCCGACCACCAGAGAGGGCGCGTGGCTTCGAGCTTGGGGAGGACTGCATTCACTTCGCGGGCGAACTGCTTGAAGATGCGTTGAGAGGCTGGGGCTTGAGCCCTGCCCAGGATGCAGGCGATCGCGCGCGGCTCCTGGAAGCCCCCAGCCCCCTCGTCCTGATGGCGGTCCTCGTTTCTCCATGGCTGCAGCGGCAGTGGAGGGAGGCCTGCGTTGCCTTGCGGGTGATCCTCGCGAGGCTGATCCCTCCAGTCTCCCTCGCGAGGCGGGTCTTGCCAGCGATCCTCGCGAGGTCGATCACGCCACCATTGGCGCGGGCAGCGGTCTTCCCAGCGTCCTGCGTTCCTTCCTCCTCCTCGACCATAGCCCCGGTCACCGCGGTCGGGGCACCGGCCGATCCTTCCTTCTCGCACGGCTTGGAGCTCTTGACATTCGTTGGTGTTGTGGGTGTGGAGGTCGTGGTACACACAGTACCGACTGCCCTTGGAAGATTCGGGCTGATCTCTGCCCCGCTTGGTGTCTGGTTCTGCCGCGAGCACGGTAGCCCCCTTGCGCTTCACATCCTTGGCCTTGGGCTTCTTCTCTTTTGGGTCCGCGGCAGGCAGCTCGAGGAGGGAGAGACGCCCTTCCTCAGCCCTGGCGCACTTGGTTGCCAGGTTGAACAACTCCAAGGAAGTGCACAGGTCTTCATGCATCGCCGGCTCCTCCTTCATCTTGACATCGCGCACGCCGTCGGAGAAGGCTGAGATGATGGCCTCCTCGGTCACCTTGGGAATCTTGAGGCGTGCGTTGTTGAAGCGTTGGATGTACTTCTGCAGGGTCTCTCCGGGTTGTTGCTTGATGCGGCACATGTCACTCACGGCGGGTGGCCGGTCGCGAGTACCTTGGAAGTTGGCGATTAAGCGGGTGCGCATCTCGTCCCAGGAGGAGATCGTGCCTGGAGCCAGGTTCAGGAGCCAGGTGCGGGCCCTGTCCTTGAGCGCCATGGGAAACCAGTTCGCCATGACCTTCTCGTCTCTGTTGGCAGCTTCGATGCGCAGCTCATAGAGCTGGAGGAACTCCGTGGGGTCGGCCGTGCCGTCGTAACGAGGAGGCAAGTCTGGCTTGAACTTGCCGGGCCACGCGACGCTGCGTAGCTCGGTGGTGAAGGCACGGCAGCCTGTTGTGGCCACGGGAGGCCTTGGGTGGCGGAGAGCTTGGTCTTGCATGTCCCCACGCGCTGCAGCTGGGAGCAGCGCGGGGTCTTGACGTGCGGGAGCAGGAGCATGGTCGCGACGTGCTGGAGCAGGGAGCGCCCGGGCAGCTTCTTGCGGCGAGGGACTTCTTGGCAGCTCTGCTCTTGCCGCGCTGGCACCTGACAGAGCGGGTTCCGCCCAGGGGCCACGCGCCTTGGAGCCATGGCGCCTTCTTGAGGAGGAGGCAGTTGGGGCGCCCCCGGAGCTTCATCGCCCGCACGGGGCGGGGTGCGATGCAGCGGAACGGACGGCGCAGGAGAGCCCCCTGTGGCGCGGACGAGCTCGGCGACGCGGTCGAGCCATTCTTCGTAGACGTCGTCGACGGGACGGTAGTGCAGGAGCTCGTTTGCCGCGATGAGCACAGCTCGAGCCTCCATGGGTGCACGGAGCGCGCGAGACAAAGAACCAGCTGGGGTGAGCAAGGGAGTAGCGGTGCGGCCGTCTTGCCGCACGGACGGATGCTGAGACGACGCTTGCTGCTCGTTCCCCGCCGGGCCGGTGGCGGCGTTGACGGCAGGTGACGGGGAACGGCGAGGACGCCGCCGACAGGAGCCGTCCGGGCGACGCAGGAAGTGAGAGCGGCCCGGCGCTCGGCGCAGGCCCGACGAGCGTCAGACATGGACGCGATGGTCGGAGGAGAACGGGGTGGTGGAAGACGAATTCCGGCGCACCCCTACCTGGCGCGCCAAATGTCGGATTTCGGATTCCGGCAGACCCTTGAGGTTCGAACACTGGGGTGCGCGCTGAGATTTCGCCTTCTACCTACCTGCACCCCTCCGCCTCGCTAAGATCTAAGCTATGGAAAGAACAGCACAAGAGACACAGGGTTTATACTGGTTTGGGCCACCGTTGTGGTGTAATACCCTACTCCAGTGTGTGCTGTGGTGGATTGCCTCTTGGGCTGATGATGATGAGCAATACAAGGAAGAACAGCCTCGCGAGGGTATGTTCTTGGCTGGGGGGATGAACTGCTAGGAGGAGTTCAGTCGCCCTTCTCTCTCTGTGTGTGTGATGCTACTCGATCCGATCCTAGCTAGTTTCTCTCTTGGCTTCTAGATTCTCCCTTCTTGATTGCCCCTCTACCCTGGGGGTGGCTAGTCCTATTTATAGGAAAAGGCCCTGGGCCTCTTCCCAAATATTGAGCGGGAAGGGCGCCAACAATTGGCCATTTTGAAGGGGAACATCTGGTACACTTATCCTGACTAAAGTTGGTCCTCGCCTACCAAAGGCTCTGATGGTGACGCTGGCTTGGGCTCCACAATGACTTCCTCCCTGCCGTTGGACTGGTCTTGGTCTCATTGCACCGAAACGGGTGCCTTTGCTTGATGCTCTCGCCTGCGCTTGCTCCCTTTGCACCAAAGAGGAAAGGAGGACACTGCGCGGCTGGCGCCCGCCTGGCGCCTTTGGTCGTCATGGCTTGCGTCACGGGCACCTCGTGAGGTACCCCGCCTTGATCTCTCCGCCTCCTCGCGAGCCAGCCTGACGAGGCCGTGCCTGAGGAAGCTCCGTGTCGTCCGCCCCGCGAGGCTTGGCCCCTCGCGAGGGTCTTGGGTCTGTGTTGATGAAGATGGGCCGCGCTGGGCCCCCTTTTGAGCCACGCCGCAGGCCACAGGCAGGCAAGTCTGGGGACCCCCGTTCCCAGAACACCGACAAAGATGGATGCGGAGAAGCTGGTGAAGGATGGGCACCGCCGGGCAAGGAGCATCGCGTCCCGGAAGCGTATTATGATGGCGTTCTGAAGGGTGCCCGCCTTATAGCGGATGAATGCTCCAAAGATGTAATTTTTGAGTAAACTCGCATTTGTGATCCTGTACGCTGAAAACTTGTTCATATGCGCTAAGCAACGCTTTTGAATTTAAAATATTACCTTCTGTGCGGCCGTTTATCAAATTTGAGAGATGGCGAGTCGTCGGCTTCTGCCCCCATGCCACGAGTGCTGGAGTGTTCGGGATAAACATGAGCGCTCTTTTTCCCATTCTTGGGTCCTTCGAGGGAGGCGCTCAACACAACGAACAAGGCAATCAGACTATAATGCTTGAACACTCTCACTTAGCCATAGAATTCTATAATTTTAAATTTTGGCGAAGCCCCTAGTGTTCGGAAGACCGAGTTTGGGGCGCTATCCACGCCTAGGCCGGACAAAGCCGACTCCTCGCTCTAAGCGGCATAAGTCTTTAGGGACTCGAAAACCTCTCGAACAGCGACCAGCTCTTGCCTCATCATGATAGTCAGTTTTAGCTTTCTCTACTGAGGTGCTTAGCCCAGCTCAACTGGGGCACAATCGCAGTAGTTCTCCTAGTGCTACCTTAGCCGATATAACGGAACATAAGGTACCAAAACATAGGAGCCGGGCAAACCCAACATTTGACCCAAGACATGATTCGGAGCCGATGCATATAATGCTATAAGTTCGGGGTGCCGCACTTGTGAAAGTGTTCGGACTTCTCACGCCGTATTGTGGGGTACTTGAGCCCCTGGCGTATTAGCCGTACCAAAGTGTACGGGTGCAACATGTCATTAATGAACATATATTCGTAAAAGAAAGGGTAATGCAATAATAGACGGAAGCTATGCATTGTTTATTTAAAAAAGCTGCAATCAAAGCAGAATGATACAAATAGTGCGATAAACAAAAGATGGGACTATCAAATATGTCCTTTCCAGGGGCGAGCTGCGGAATGTTATGCGAAACAGGTATACTGCTCGTTATAGAGACCACCTTAGAGTTCTGTAGTGCGGCGTAGCTTTCTGCTTCCCTGGTTGTATCGTTTGTGCGGCAATTGTACTGCCGGACAAGCCTTCCGAAGAATGGAGTCCTGAAAATAAGAGAAAATTAAGAAATCGGCAGCCCCTAGTGCGGTTTAAGCCGCGTTTTGGGCGTGCCGTGATGGTGCCCCTCCCCCTGTGCCCATGGTATTTCTAGAGCGTAGTTATGTACGTGCAACACTGGTTTCGCAAGTTCGCGAGGGCTGGGGTTGGGGCCGCATTGCTACGCTTGCTTGGAACGTGCCAGGCGGTCTTGTTGTAGGTTACTCCAGGCGCGCTTGACGGTGTCCGGACGTTTGATGGACGGACTGGAGAATTGCCTTGAGAGGCTGCTTTGTACTTCCACTGCGATAGCCGCCGTATGCTCCTCGGTTCGGAGAGAGCGTTCGGTGTTTCCATTGACCGTGATGACGCCTCGAGGGCCTGGCATCTTGAGCTTGAGGTATGCGTAGTGCGGCACCGCATTGAACTTGGCAAATGCGGTTCGCCCGAGCAGTGCGTGATAGCCACTGCGGAACGGGACTATGTCGAAGATTAACTCCTCGCTTCGGAAATTATTCGGAGATCCGAAGACCACTTCAAGTGTAACTGAGCCTGTACAATTGGCTTCTACACCTGGTATGACGCCTTTAAAGGTCGTTCTGGTGGGTTTAATCCTCGAGGGATCGATGCCCATTTTCCACATTGTATCTTGATAAAGCAGGTTCAGGCTGCTACCGCCGTCCATAAGGACTCTAGTGAGGTGAAATCCGTCAATAATTGGGTCTAGAACCAATGCGGCGAATCCGCCATGACGGATGCTAGTGGGGTGGTCCCTTCGATCAAAAGTGATCGGGCAGGAAGACCATGGGTTGAACTTTGGGGCGACTAGCTCCATCGCGTATACATCCCTTAGCACACGCTTCCACTCCCTCTTGGGGACGTGGGTTGCGTATATCATGTTCACCGTCCGCACTTGTGGGGGAAAACCTTTCTGTCCACTGTTGTTCGACGGCCGGGGCTCCTCCTCGTCATCACTATGCAGCCCCTTGTCTCTGCTTTCGGCATTTAACTTGCCTGCCTGCTTGAACACCCGACAATCCCTGTTGGTGTGATTGGCTGGTTTTTCGGGGGTGCCATGTATCTGGCATGAGCGGTCGGGTATTCGGTCCAAACTGGACAGGCCCAGAGTATTTCTTTTGAATGGCTTTTTCCGCTGACCGGGTTTAGAGCCTCTGAATCCAGCATTAACTGCCGTATCCTCAGCATTGTCGCCGTTAATGCGATGCTTTTGCTTGTTGCGACGCAACCTGCCACTGCTGTCCTTGGTATCCGAATTACTAGGGCTCTTGGTCATGTTATTGCTGCGAGCTAGCCAGCTGTCTTCTCCCGCGCAAAAGCGGGTCATAAGTGTCGTGAGGGCTGCCATAGATTTCGGCTTTTCCTGTCCTAGGTGTCATGCAAGCCACTCGTCGCGGATGTTATGCTTGAAGGCTGCTAGGGCCTCTGCGTCCGGACAGTCGACGATTTGATTTTTCTTGGTTAGGAACCATGTCCAGAATTGTCTGGCCGATTCCTCTGGCTGCTAATTATGTGGCTTAGGTCATCGGTGTCTGGTGGTCGCACATAAGTGCCCTGGAAATTGTCGAGGAATGCGGCTTCCAGGTCCTCCCAACAACCAATTGATTCTGCTGGCAAGCTATTAAGCCAATGCCGAGCTGGTCCTTTAAGCTTGAGTGGGAGGTATTTGATGGCGTGTAAGTCATCACCGCGGGCCATGTGGATATGAAGGAGATAGTCCTCGATCCATACCGCAGGATCTGTTGTGCCATCATATGATTCGATGTTCACGGGTTTGAAACCCTCAGGGATTTGATGATCCATTACTTCCTCTATGAAGCATAGTGGGTGTGCAGCGCCTCTGTACTGGGCTATATCACGACGCAGCTCAAACGAGCTTTGTCTACTGTGTTCGGCCCGGCTGGATTTACTATATCCGGCGTGACGAGTACCGTCTCGTGCCGTCGGGCGCCCACGTGATTCGTAGATCGTTCTTGTTTTCCTTGCCTTGTCCTCCAATATGTCTCGCAGGTCTGGCGCATTTTCCCATGCCTTGGTATTTTTTGAGCGGCACCGGGGTGCGGCTTGAGTGGAGGCCCGAGATGCCTCTCTGTCGCGGCCACGGGGTGGCCGGTCGGCCGCATCATGCGCTGGTGATTTAGGTGCTTTCTCCTCTAATTGGGGTAGCAACCTTTGGGTAGCTCTTGGAGGGGCGTTCGAGTTCATACTCTTCGGCCGCAAGGACTTCAGTCCATCTGTTGGCTAGCAAATCTTGATCAGCTCTAAGTTGTTGCTGCTTTTTCTTGAGGCTACTCGTCGTGGCCGTAAGCCTGCATTTGAAATGCTCTTGATCGACGGGATCCTCCAGCACGACAAATTCGTCATCGTCGAGGCTTGCCTCGTCTTCGGAGGGAGGCATATAATTATCGTCCTCGACCTCTCTGTCTGCCGCTCTCTCATGAGGGATGGCTTCTCTATCCTCCTGTGCTGAATCTTGCTGGAGGTGGTTGTCTTCGGCACTGTCCGGGGTGTTATTATCCCCCGTGCCGGAATCACCGTTTTTGTTTTGGCGGGATTTAGAGCGGCGCCGCTGACGCCGGCGCTTAGGCTGCTTCTTGGAGGGGTCATCCTCCGCTGTTCCATCGCCATTGCCTTCTTTTGGGGTGTCCACCATGTATATATCATACGACGAGGTGGCTTTCTAGTGCCCTATAGGCGCTGGTTCTTGATCGTCTCCTGCATCGGCGTCCATACCGTCGATGTCTTCGGAGTCGAAGTCGAGCATGTCGGTTAAATCATCGACAGTGGCTACGAAGTGGGTGGTGGGTGGGCTTTGAATTTCTTCATCATCCGCATCCCAACCATGCCGACCATAGTCCGGCCAGGGCTCTCCTGACAAAGAGAGAGACTTTAGTGAATTCATAATATCGCCGAAGGGCGAGTGCTGAAAGATGTCCGCGGCGATGAACTCCATGATCGACGCCCCATCGGGTTCGATCGGTCGGGGTGCGGAGGGCTCGGAGTCCGGAGAGGAGTCTGGCTCCTTGGAGTCACGGGCTTCGCAGAGAATAGGGCTGGTGTTCGGCTCGATTGCCATAGAGATTCCAACCCCCGAGGTGGTGTCTAACCACCCATCCTCGGTTGGTGTGATCGGCTCCGAGCTAGGGGTCGGAGCGAACACAGGTGCGGCCTCCAGGGCACTGTTCGGCGGCAGAGCTAAATCGTGCCCATCGTGACAGTGCGGCGCACTCGGCTGTGGCTCGAATCCGTCGAAGATCAAGTCTCTACGGATGTCGACCGTGTAGTTCAAACTTCCAAATCTGACCTGATGGCCAGGGGCGTAGCTTTTGATCTGCTCCAGATGACCAAGCGAATTGGTCCGCAGTGCAAAGCCGCCGAATACGAAGATCTGTCCGGGGAGAAAAGTCTCACCCTGGATTGCATCGCTGTTGATGATCGGAGAAGCCATCGGGCCTAAAAGCGATGACACGGAGGAACTCTCAATGAAAGCACCAATGTCAGTGTCAAAACCGGCGGATCTCGGGTAGGGGGTCCCGAACTGTGCGTCTAGGTCGGATGGTAACAGGAGGCAGGGGACACGATGTTTTACCCAGGTTCGGGCCCTCTTGATGGAGGTAAAACCCTACGTCCTGCTTGATTAATATTGATGATATGGGTAGTACAAGAGTAGATCTACCACGAGATCACAGAGGCTAAACCCTAGAAGCTAGCCTATGGTATGATTGTTGTTCGTCCTACGGACTAAAACTCTCCGGTTTATATAGACACCGGAGAGGACTAGGGTTACACAGAGTCGGTTACAATGGTAGGACATCTACATATCTGTATTGCCAAGCTTGCCTTCCACGCCAAGGAAAGTCCCTTCTGGACACGGGACGAAGTCTTCAATCTTGTATCTTCATAGTCCAGGAGTCCGGCCGAAGGTATAGTCCGGCTATCCTAATCCAGGACTCCCTCAACACCCAATACAATGGTAAATGGTATAGGTGCACTAGTTCGGCGAAGAGATGGTGAAACAAGTGGTACATGGATAGTAGATAAAGGTATTTGTAATCTGAAAATATAAAAACAGCAAAGTAACTAATGATAAAAGTGAGCGTAAACAGTATTGCAATGATAGGAAATAAGGCCTAGGGTTCATACTTTCGCTAGTGTAAGTTCCCTCAACAATGATAGCATAATTGGATCACATAACTATCCCTCAACATGCAACAAAGAGTCACTCCAAAGTCACTAATAGTGGAGAACGAACGAAGAGATTATGGTAGGGTACGAAACCACCTCCAAGTTATTCTTTCCAATCAATCCGTTGGGATATTCCTATAAGTGTCACAAACAGCCCTAGAGTTTGTACTAGAATAACACCTTAAGACACAAATCAACCAAAACCCTAATGTCACCTAGATACTCCATTGTCACCTCAAGTATCCATGGGTATGATATACGATATGCATCACACAATCTCAATTCATCTATTCAACCAACACATAGAACCTCAAAGAGTGCCCCAAAGTTCCTACCGGAGAATCACGACGAAAACGTGTGCCAACCCCTATGCATAGGTTCATGAACCCGCAAGTTGGTCACCAAAACATACATCAAGTGGCACGCGGTATCCCATTGTCACCACAGATATCCACAGCAAGACATACATCAAGTGTTCTCAAGTCTTTAAGGACTCAATCCGATAAGATTACTTCAAGGGGAAAACTCAATTCATTACAAGAGAGAAGAGGGGGAGGAGAAACATAAGATCCAACTATAATAGCAAAGCTCGCGATACATCAAGATCGTGCCAAATCAAGAACACGAGAGAGAGAGAGAGAGAGAGAGAGAGAGAGAGATCAAACACATAGCTACTGGTACATACCCCCAGCCCCGAGGGAGAACTACTCCCTCCTCGTCATGGAGAGCACCGGGATGATGAAGGTGGCCACCGGAGAAGGATTACCCCCTCCGGCAGGGTGCCGGAACGGGTCTAGATTGGTTTTTGGTGGCTACAGAGGCTTCTGGCGGCGGAACTCCCGATCTATGTTGCGTTCTGGAAGTTTTAGGTCACGTAGGTATATATGGGTGCAGGAGGTACGTCAGGGGAGCCACGAGGGTCCCATGAGACAGGGGGCGCGCCCCCCACCCTCGTGAGCACCTCGTTCCTTCCTTGACGTGGGGTCCAAGTCCATCAGGTGTGTTTCCTTCCAAAAATAACTTCTCCAGTTGATTTAGTTCCGTTTCGACTCCGTCTGATATTCCTTTTCTTCAAAACACTGAAATAGGCATAAAACAGCAAATCTGGGCTGGGCCTTCGGTTAATAGGTTAGTCCCAAAAATAATATAAAAGTGGATAATAAAGCCCAATATTGCCCGAAACAGTAGATAATATAGCATGGAGCAATCGAAAATTATAGATGCGTTGGAGACGTATCAATGCCTCATGGGCAAGATGACTAAGACTCCATTCTTCGGAACAATGGAGCGAGCCGCTGACTTATTGGAAATAATACATACCGATGTATGCGGTTCGATGAGTGTTAAGGCTCGCAGCGGGTATCGTTATTTTCTGACCTTCACAGATGATTTGAGCAGATATGGGTATATCTACTTAATGAAACACAAGTATGAAACATTTGAGAAGTTCAAAGAATTTCAGAGTGAAGTTGAGAATCATCGTAACAAGAAAATAAAGTTTCTACCATCTGATCGCGGAGGCGAATATTTGAGTTATGAGTTTGGCCTTCATTTAAAACAATGTGGAATAGTTTCACAACTCACGCCACCTGGAACACCACAGCATAATGGTGTGTCCGAATGATGTAACCGTACTTTATTAGATATGGTGCGATATATGATGTCTCTTACCGATTTACCACTATCGTTTTGGGGTTATGCATTAGAGACAGCTTGTAAGGGCATATTTATCCCTAAGGTGTTTTGGTGATTGATGACAATGCTTTTGCAGACTAATCATGTGCCTTGAGTTTCCCAGATGTTTCATCGCTAGGCACAAGACGGTTTGGTGCCCCTCGAAGACTGTTGAATACGGCGTCTTTTCTATGTTTCTTTTTGGTGGATTTGAGTCGTAGGAAAGCCGAACTATTAAGAGGGGGTCCGCGTCGGAAAGGATTGGGTGGAATCATCTCGTACATGTTTTCTTCCTTGTCCCCTCCTTTCCCCTGCACTTTGGAGCATCCTCCGTTTGATCCTTTTTCCCCTTGTCCTGACTGCTGTTGGTGGGCTTGCGGTAGTACTGCTCCTTGTTGAGCGGTAGTACCGCAGGCACCCGCGGTAGTACCACACTTTGGCACGGTAGTACCGCGGGTGACCACGGTAGTACCGCTCCTCTGGAGCCGCAGTACCGTGGCCCCCAGGCCAAGTACCGCTCCTTCACGGTAGTAGGGGCGGATGTAATTTTTACATCCGCGCCACTGCGGTAGTACCGCTTCCCTTGCGCCGTAGTACCATGCGCGGCCTGGCTCAGCTGCCAGGTGGTAGTACCGCTCCTCTGCGGTAGTACTGTGTTGGATTTTTGCTTCTTCCATTTACTAGCGGAAGTAGGCACGGATGTATCTCTATCCGCGCTCTTCCCAGGCTAGGGGTTTCCTGCCTTGCGGTAGTACCGCAAGGGGGAGCGGTAGTACCGCCCTCGGCTCTTGTGCTACAGGTCTGCCCTAGCTGCTACTGCTGCTGCGGTAGTACCGCGGGTCCGCACGGTAGTACCGCATGGCCTTGCGGTAGTACCGCTTATCAGCAAGCGAAAGTACCGCGTGGCCCTGCGGTAGTACCACTGGTCTGGGGCGGTAGTACCGCTGGTCGTGGGCTGGTAGGTGGATAACGGTTGGATTTTGTCCTAAGCTATAAAAGGGGTGTCTTCTTCCTCTAGTTGACCACCTCTTCCAACCCTAAGCTCCACTGTTGCTCCAAGCTCCATTTTCGCCTGATCTCACTCCCTAGCCAATCAAACTTGTTGATTTGCTCGGGTGTGGTTGAGAAGGCCCCGATCTACACTTCCACCAAGAGAAATTTGATTCCCCCCACTAATCCCTTGCGGATCTTGTTACTCTTGGGTGTTTGAGCACCCTGGACGGTTGAGGTCACCACGGAGCCATAGTCCATTGTGGTGAAGCTTCGTGGTGTCGTTGGGAGCCTCCAATTGAGTTGTGGAGATTGCCACAACCTTGTTTGTAAAGGTTCGGTCGCCGCCTCCAAGGGCACCAATAGTGGATCCACGGCATCTCGCATTTTGTGAGGGCGTGAGGAGAATACGGTGGCCCTAGTGGCTTCTTGGGGAGCATTGTGCCTCCACACCGCTCCAACGGAGACGTACTTCCCCTCAAAGGGAAGGAACTTCGGTAACACATCCTCGTCTCCACCGGCTCCACTCTTGGTTATCTCGTGCCTTTACTTGTGCAAGCTTATTTGTGATATATCTCTTGCTAGCTTGTGTTTCTATCTTTGTTGCATCAGATAGGTTGCTCACCTAGTTGCATATCTAGACAACCTACTTTGATGCAAAGTTTAAATTGTTAAAGAAAATCAAAAAATTGTTAGTTGCCTATTCACCCCCCCCCCTCTAGTCAACCATACCGATCCTTTCAATTGGTATCAGAGCCTCGTCTCTTTATGAAGGACTTTACCGTTTGAAGAGTATGGTTGACGTCGTAGAAGGTGAGGAGGAGCACTCCGGTGCAAATCCGATATCTTCCTACAGGAGATGGGGGAACCGCGGTCTCTCGTGAGGAGTTCAATGTGGCGTTGACACATTGAAAACCTCCATGACGACCAAGGTCAAAAGCATGTTTAAAGATTTCTTAGAAGAGCTTAAACTTTCCACTGCACCGTTGAAAGTGGGTGATCCCGCCAACAAGGTGACGGATGCTACCTCCGACAAGGGGGAAGCTACTAGAGAGAAAGCCCTTCCTACTAGTGGTAAGAGTGGCACCGGCATCTTTGCCCATGTGGAATCTCCACTTGTCTATGGTGGACCTCTCCCTTCCACTCATTTGAATCAAGCCAGGCCGGCCCCTAAGATTGAGAAGAATGTTGAATTTGACTCTTGGGTCTATCGTTTTAAGCGTCATTTAAATCATGTGAACACTAACCTTTGGAGAATCATTGAAGAAGGTTTCTATCCGCATGACCGAAGCAACTTCACTCCTAGAGAAGCCGTGGATAATCAATTCAATGAGAATGCTCTCTTCATCATTCATGAAGCTATCCCACCTGAAAACCTTCCTCATCTCCGGCCCTACTCCTTGGCCAAAGATGCTTGGCGCCAAGTTGTTTCCCTCTACCGGGGAAGCGCAAGCATTCAACGCTCCAACTATGAAGTGGTGCAAGATGAAGCCAATGAGTTTGCAATGAAAGAAGATGAAGAACCTCATGAGCTCTATCGGAGGGTAACCAAACTTGTGGTCTCGCTCTGAGATCATGGAAGCAAGGACACGGATGAAAATTGGATCAAGCGCAAATTCCTCAAGGCAATGATGCCCTACCACAAAGCCATGTCCTCCGTCATTCGTCAAAGGCCGGACTTCCACACCTTGTCCTCAAGTGATGTGTTGGATGAGTTCGTTGCTATGAGCATATTGGACAAGACCGCCGACAATGCGGTACTTCGCTCTCAACGAGTAAAGAAACCCAACCTTGCTCTAAAGGCCAAGGTTAGTATGCAGGAAGAGGATGAAGAGGAAGAATAGGAGAGTAAACTCGAAGATACGAAGTATGCCTATCATGAACACATGGCCCTTGCTTCAAGGCAATTTTGGAGCAAGAAGAACTCAAGGCCCAACTTCAAAAAGAACATTTCAAGTGGCACAAAGGGCAAGCAACGAGTGAGGACTTGTTCAATTGTGGCAATGTAAGTCACTTTGTTGCGGAGTGCCCTTATGAGAAGAGGGAAGAAAATGGTGGCAAGCTCATCCGAAAGGACAAGGCCAAGTCATTCCCCAACAAGAGCAATTTCACCAAGAAGACTCCTCTCAAGGCATTGGTGGTACAAGAAGAGTACAATGAGGATGATGAAGATGGTGAGTCGGTTGCCATGGCCTACGTTGCCATTGCGACAACTCCACGTGTGTCTCTCTTCGACTCACCCAATGAGAGCATCACCGCCAAGTGCCTCATGGCTAAAGCCACCAACAAGGTAACCCCCAACATCAAAACTACCATCATTAATCATCCCTCTTCGACGGATAGCATTGATGAACATGAGGGAAATAATGTGGAGGTGAATGAGTTTGAGGCCTTTATGGGTAAACTCAAGGGTAAATCCAAGAAGCACTTTGTTTCTCTCTTGGAACAACTTGGTGAAGCCAATGACATGATCGAGGCTCACAAAGATACCATCTCTAAGATGGAGGGGCATAGTTGTGACTATGCCGATGAGATTTTGGATCTTTCCAATTCTCTTGAGGAAGAGCGTGGTCTTCGTTTGGCTCTTGAGGAGTCTCACAACGATGATCATGCTAAATTAAAGAAAGATCTTGATCATGCGCTTGTTGTTTCTCGTGTGCTAAACTCCGAGAAGGCAAAGCTTGGGGTTGATCTTGCTAGACTCAAAGAGGAGTTTGACATTCTCGATAAGGCTCACAAAGTCTTGAAGGGTGTTCATTCTACCCTCAAGGAGTCTCATGATTAACTCCAAGTGAAGCTAACCAAGGAGAAAGCCACTTTTCCTCATATGGTGTTAATGGATAATGCAAATGCTACTAACCCTTGTTGTGAGCATGTGCATATTATTGGGGAGAATGTTCAGTTGAAGGAGCAACTTGAGAAAGGCCTTGTGTCATGCATACAAGGTGAGAAGAACCTAAACGACCTTTTGAGAAATCAAAAGGGAGTTGTGGCCAAGGAGGGGATTGGGTTGGCACCCAACCCCAAGAATAAGAAGAAGGATAACAAGACCAAACGACCTCCTCCTCTCAAGCAAACATTTGTGAAGGAGGGAGATAATGCCTCCAAGGAGAAGAAGAACAATGCAAAGGGTGACGGTGTCAAAAAGGGAAATGTCACCCCTCCCAACAAAGCCGGTGACTTTAATCCTTCTTATGTGTTATGTCGTGCTAGTGATGGGCATGTCTATGCCAAATTTGTTGGTTCTCCTCATGAGTACATTGAATGGTCTATTTGGGTTCCCAAGACCCTTGTTACTAACATCAAAGGACCCATTACTAAATGGGTACCTAAAACCAAGCATTGATCTCTTGTAGGTGTTTGCTTCCGGTGGGGAATCATGGTTGCTCGATAGTGGAGCTACAAATCATATGACTGGAAGCAAGGACTTGGTGGTGGACGTGCACAAGATTCCATCTATGCCCACCAATGTCGAGTGGGGTGATGCCTCATCTTCTAAGGTATTGGGACTTGGCAAGGTTGTCATCTCTCATGATCTCACGATCGAGAAGGTCATGCTTGTTGAGTCCCTTGCATACAATTTACTTTCCGTTCATCAACTTGCAATCATGGGCTTTGCCACTTTCTTTGATATTGATACCGTGGCCCTCTTGTGGAGCAAGACTCTTAAAGTAGCCTTTGTTGGGCACGTCGAGAACGGTCTATATGTGATTAACTTTTCGGAGCGACCCACTAAGACCGCGACGTGCCTAATGGCTAAAGTTGACATGGGATGGCTTTGGCATCACCGTTTAGCCCATGTCAATATGAGATCTTTGCAAAGTCTTCTCAAGGGGGACCATGTCCGTGGACTAACGAATGTTAGTTTTGCTAAATATCGTGCCTGCAGTGCTTGTATCGAAGGAAAGCTTCATGAGAAGGCTCACCCTCCCACGACTATCATTTACTCAAAGAGGCTTTTGGAGCTCCTTCACTTGGATCTCTTTGGGCCTCCATCCTTTGATAGTCTTGGGGGTATGAAGTATTGCTTGGTGATTGTGGATGACTACTCAAGATATACTTGGGTGTATTTCTTCAAAAGGAAGAGCGAGACCCAACAAACTGTCATTGACTTTGCAAATGAAGCACAACGTCAACACAATTCAAAGATCTTGACAATAAGAAGTGACAACGGCACCGAGTTCGAGAACTACACCTTGGATGAGTTTCTTAGTGATGAGGGGATCAAGCATCAATATTCCGCACCTTACACCCCTAACAAAACGGTGTTGTGGAGAGGAAGAACCGGACGTTGATGGATGCGGCAAGAACCATGATGGCGGAGTTCAAGTCTCCATACAACTTTTGGGCCGAAGCCATCAACACCGCGTGTCATGCATCCAATCGGCTCTACCTCCGCAAGGGCTTGAACAAGACTCCATATGAGATACTCACCGGTAACAAGCCCAACCTTAAGTACTTTCGGGTGTTCGGGTGTAAGTGTTTCATTCTCAAGAAAGGTGTTCGGTTGTCTAAATTTGAGGCTAGAGCTTATGAGGGCATATTTTTTGGTTATGCTACAAACTCTCATGCTTATCGTGTCCTCAATAAATCCACGGGACTTATTGAGGAGACGTGTAACATGGAGTTTGATGAGAATAACGGCTCCCAAGTGGAGCAAAGTTGCACTTGTGATGTAGGTGATGAAATTCCTCCTCAAGCCATAAGAAGAATGGGTGTTGGTTTTATCCTACCCATTGAGGAACCCCTTGTGGCCGAAGGAGAAGGACAATGCTCCACTCGAGTGGAGCCATCACCAACCCAAGGCCCACACGCTTACGAAGAACAAAGTGAAGGCCCTCATCCTCGTGAACAAGACCAAGGGCAAGATCATACTCAAGACGGTGTTGACACACCAAGTGATGCCCAAGGTCAAGTTCTCTCCTCCGAGCAAGTTCAAGATCAAGAACAAGCTCAAGACGTCGCTCAAGATGATCAAGTGACCGCTCCTCAACTCACCACCGAGGAGGTATTGGAGCGTCGTGCCGCCAAGATTGCTTCCAAGCTCTCCACCAAGGGTCATCTCATGAAGAATGTACTTGGAAGCATTCAAAAGGTGGTAAGCACTCGTGGACAATTGGCAAACTATTGTGAACACCACGCGTTTGTCTCTTGTGTTGAACCCCAAAAGGTATATGAAGCACTCGAAGATCCGGATTGTCTTAATGCCATGCATGAAGAACTCAACAACTTCGAGTACAATAAGGTGTGTAGATTGGTGCCAAGGCCAACGGGGAACCACAATGTCATTGGAACCAAGTGGATATTCAAGAACAAGCAAGATGCTCATGGGACCATCATTCGCAACAAGGCAAGATTGGTGGCACAAGGCTACTCCCAAGTCGAGGGTATCGACTACGGTGAAACCTTTGCTCCCATTGCTCGCCTTGAATCCATTCGTTTGTTGATTGCTTATGCTTCTCATCATAACTTTTAAGTTGCAACAAATGGATGTGAAGAGTGCTTTTCTTAATGGTCCTATTAATGAGTTGGTCTATGTCAAGCAACCCCCCGGGTTCGAGGATCCCTACTTTCCCGATCATGTGTATCAACTCGACAAGCACTCTATGGGCTTAAACAAGCCCCACGTGCGTGGTATGACCACCTTATCGAATTGTTACAAGATCGTGGGTTTGAAGTTGGGCTAATCGACCCCACTCTTTTTACTAAGAAGATCAAAGGGGAGTTGTTTGTATGACAACTATATGTTGATGACATTATCTTTGGTTCCCCAAACAGAGCTTTCAATGAGGAATTCGCCGCTCTCATGACCTCTAAGTTCAAGATGTCTTCCATGGGAGACTTGAAGTTCTT
Organism: Triticum urartu; assembly: GCF_003073215.2. Classification (NCBI taxonomy): domain Eukaryota; kingdom Viridiplantae; phylum Streptophyta; class Magnoliopsida; order Poales; family Poaceae; genus Triticum; species Triticum urartu. The sequence continues at coordinate 439,198,603 of NC_053023.1, forward strand.
TCTAGGGTTCAAAGTGAAGCAAAGAAGAGAAGGAACATTCATCAACCAAGCCAAATACACTCGAGACATGCTCAAGAGATTCAAGCTAAGTGATATCAAGCCGGCTTCCACTCCAATGCCCACCAAGTGCCAACTTGACATAGATCCCAATGGTAAAGCAGTGGATCAAAAGGTATATCGCTCCATGATTGGATCCTTGCTTTACCTTTGTGCATCTAGACCAGATATCATGTTGAGTGTGGGAATTTGTGCATGGTTTCAAGCTGCACCTAAGGAAAGTCACTATGTGGCAATCAAGCGAATCTTTCGATATTTGGCTCATACCCCATACTTTGGCGTATGGTACCCAAGAGGAGCAAACTTCAAGCTTTTAGGGTATTCGGATTCCGATTGGGCGGGAGACAAAGTGGATAGGAAGTCCACTTCCGGAGGGTGCCAATTCCTTGGTTGCTCTTTGGTGAGTTGGTCTTCCAAAAAGCAAAGTTGTGTGTCTCTCTCATCCACCGAAGCGGAGTATGTAGCGGTCGGTAGTTGTTGTGCACAACTCTTATGGATGAGGCAAACTTTAAAGGATTACGGTGTCATTTGTGACAAAGTGCCTCTTTGGTGTGACAATGAAAGTGCCATCAAGATTTCTCTCAGCCCGGTGCAACACTTCAAGACGAAGCATATTGAGATTCGGTATCACTTCATCCGGGATCACATTAGGTGAGGGGAGATCGAGCTCAACTACGTCAACACTCATGATAACCTTGCAGATATTTTCACGAAGTCGTTGGATGAAGCAAGATTTCGCGAGTTAAGGCATGAGCTAAATATCATTGATTCGAGCAATGTTGCTTGAACCCTTGCACACCCCACCACACTCAACTTGTTGTCTTGTTTAGGTGTAGGCATGGACATAGGGGGAGTGTTGTTCTCTCAATGAACTCTCCCTCCCCCCATTATGCATAAATTGATCAAATCTTTCACATTAGCCATTTTTTATGGTACTTGTGCTTCAAAGACGAGTTTTGGTCATGGGCCCAAGGATAATTCTTTGCGGTGCCATACCAATTGACTCAAACATAGGTGGCTCCGTCCAACACCCTCTCGTTGGAGAGGTTGTGTCTCGTGGTCGTCTCTTGTTGTCGTTTTGCCCCTTCTTCCCTTCGTGTTTGAGCTTGTTGTGAGGTGTTTTGTTCGTTCGAAGTTTCCTTGCGAAGACCTCTCTTTTCTTGTGTTTGGAAATGGCTTCTTCTTGAGCTCACGGTGCTACTGCGGCCTGCCACGGTACTACCGTGCGTGGAAAGTACGGTACTACCGGCCCAGCGCGGTACTACCGCGTGGGAGAGCGGTACTACCGCTTTGGTGCGGTTCTTTCGCCCAAGCGGTACTACCGCGATGATACGCGGTACTACCACGTTGTTGGAGGCGCGTGGGGATAAGGACGGGAACAGGGGGTTCTAACTCCCCCATACCCATTCGTTAGTTTTCCCCACTTCGTCTCTGTCTCTCTCGCTCAAGAACGGGGCCGGAGTCCCTCGCCGGATCTCCATCTCTGGCTGCTCTCCTTGGATTCCGACCGGTGGGATCGTTCCCCACCACTTCCTATTGCCATGGACCAAGGTTTTTCCCCAAATCCCTCTTTTTCTTGTTAGTTCTCTTGTCTCTAGGTTTTTGGAGAGATGCTTGTGTTCTTGAGATTTTAGGCCAAGTCTTTGCAAGAGAAGGTTGTAGGAGAGTAGTGTTGCGTAGAAATTATACTTGATATACTGTCCCGTGGTAGATTTGATCAACCGTAGTTCCGCCGTGGTTTCGTGCGTCTTCTCAGATTCAAAAGTAGGTTCGGATCTGACGTGGTGCGGTACTACCGTGCTACTGGTGCGATACTACCGCCCGTTCGGTGCGGTACTACCGCATGTTCTGTGGCACTAAAGTCTTACTACCGCTCCAAGCCACGGTACTACCGTATCCTCACACGGTACTACCGCGACTAGGAGCGGTACTAAAATTTTAGTACCGAACGACCAGGCGGCACTACCGTTGTTGTCCCATCTTCCTCGTGGCAGTTATCCCGTATGCTTTCTACTTGTTTCCCTTGCTTTGTCGTGGTCTTTGCATTGATTCTTCTCGCTCTTTGTGTGTGATTTCTCTTGTTTCTTAGGTGGTGGCTCTCGCCGTTCCAATCCCAGTCATGATACTGGCTCCAAGCGACTGCGCAATCCTCAAGATGAAGCACTAGAGGGCTCCAATGCCCCCAAGTGCAATGTCAAGACCACTGCCAGCAAGCAAAAGGAACCTGCTAAGGGCATGGACGAGATTCCCCTCACTGAGTACATCGAACGCCGGAAGATCAACCCTTATGTGAATGCTCGTGCTATCCTCAGAGGCACTGAGTTGTTTTGGACCAAGCAGCAGGCTCTCATTTATTTGGATGTAATCAAGAACAAGCAAAACACCTACGTGGATGTCAAGTGGATAGACATGAATCCCATGAGGAAGGACAAGTTTCGTGACTACTTTGGAGAAGCTTTGGATTTGTTGGAGCAGTTCGGTATTGAACACGTGATCTCTTTCCACCTTGACTATGATCCTGAGCTTATCTGTCAGTTCTTTGCCTCGGTTCACTTTCACCCCGGGGATGAGCGGAGGATGACCTGGATGACCAATGGCTGTCAGTTGTCTGCTACATGGAAGGAGTTCATGGGTCTGCTCCACGTTCCTGATGACGGGCTTCACACACCCGTTGGTGTTCGCCCCCATGCCAATTCTGAGTCTGCTAACAAGAACAAGCTTTGGCCATACTATGTTCAGAAGGTGCTTCCTGGTGGCAAGTCGACTTGGGTGCTGAACTCTTTTCTGGATATCATGCATCGCATCTTCCGCAACACTCTGTTCCCTCGCATTGGCGACAAGGACAAGGTTCATTCCTACCTGGTGGACATGATGCTCCTGTGCGTGGAGGCACGTACGTCTCAGACTCAGCCACTTGATGTCTCACACATCATGTGGTGTGAGCTTCGGTTTGCGGTGTACACCCGCAAGGTACCTATCTATGGACCATACTTGTTTCTGTTGATCTCCACGACTTGGGAGAAGATGTACCCTGGTGATGAGTTCCTTGCTCCAAAATGGATTCGGCATGAGTCCATCAGTCTTCGCGTCAAGACCAACTGGGCCAACACTACTACTCGTGCTGAGGCGTCTGCTGCTAGGAGGGCTGTTGGTGAGGAGGAGGCTGGTGCAGAGGATGTTGCTGAGGACCGTGCTGCTAGGTATTCCCCACCTTCCTCTGAGCCATCGTGGGCCAAGAAGTTGAAGGACAAGATGAAGACTCTCTTCTGCATGCAGGCGAAGGGGCAGTACAGGACTCACGTGGCATCCAAGGAGAGTCGCCGCCGCGACAAGAAGGTCATGAGGCTCTTTGAAGAGGATGTCTCTGGCGGTTCTGAGGATGCCATCATGCCAGAGGCTGCATGGATGGCGAAGCAAGGTTTCAAGTGGACTAGTTCTGAGGAGGACATCGAGGAGACCGTCCCCGCCGCCGAGTCTGACGAGGAGCACGAGGAGCATTAGGATGATTTCTCTGCCTGAGCCACCCTTTGTGTGTAGGTGTCCTCTCTGCCTTTTTGGCGTCTCGATGCCAAAGGGGGGGAGAGTGTAGGGATTTGCGTGCTTGCGTGTCATGTCGTCTTTGGTGTTTGCTTTGTCATTTGGACCTCGTTTGCTTTGGTTAAGTTTGCGCCTTTGAGACTTATCCTTCATATGGTGTAAGACATATGCACTCTATTCTATATTAGTGAGCTTATGATTGTGCTACTTTTTATGCTCGTATTTGCTATCTTGTCTAGTGTTAGCCTTACTTTTGCAAGATATGCCTTGTCTCTATAATATAGGGGGAGCTTTGATCTTAGTATGTGTGCCGTGCAGTCCAAAGCACCCATCTAGTTAGCACACATCTAGGGGGAGCCCGTCTATATTCTAGAGAGGAGGGGTTTGCGTTTGCTTAACCTTATTTCCTCTGTGCAAATCCCGTATTGTCATCAATCCACCAAAAAGGGGGAGATTGTAAGGGCATATTTATCCCTAAGGTGTTTTGGTGATTGATGACAATGCTTTTGCGGACCAATCGTGTGCCTTGAGTTTCCCAGACATTTCATCGCTAGGAATAAGACGGTTTGGTGCCCCTCGAAGACTGTTGAAGACGGCGTCTTTTCTACGTTTCTTTTTGGTGGATTTGAGTCATAGGAAAGCCGTACTATTAAGAGGGGGTCTGCGTCGGAAAGGTTTGGGTGGAATCATCTCGTACACGTTTTCTTCCTTGTCCCCTCCTTTCCCCTGCACTTTGGAGCATCCTCCGTTTGATCCTCTTTTCCCTTGTCCTGAGTGCTGTTGGTGGGCTTGCGGTAGTACTGCTCCTTGTTGAGCGGTAGTACCGCAGGCACCCACGGTAGTACCGCACTTCGGCGCGGTAGTACCACAGGTGCCCACGGTAGTACCGCTCCTTCGCGGTAGTAGGGGCGGGTGTAATTTTTTACATCCACGCCACTGCGGTAGTACCGCATCCCTTGCGCGGTAGTACCGTGCGCGGCCTGGCTCAGCTGCCAGGTGGTAGTACCGCTCCTCTGCGGTAGTACTGTGTCGGATTTTTGCTTCTTCCATTTACAAGCGGAAGTAGGCATGAATGTATCTCTATCCGCGCTCTTCCCAGGCTAGGGGTTTCCTGCCTTGCGGTAGTACCGCAAGGGGGAGCGGTAGTACTGCGCCCGCGGCAGTACCGCCCTCAGCTCTTGTGCTACAGGTCTACCCTAGCTGCTACTGTTGCTGCGGTAGTACCGCGGGTCCGCACGGTAGTACCACGTGGCCTTGCGGTAGTACCGCTTATCAGCAAGCGGAAGTACCGCGTGGCCCTGCGGTAGTACCGCTGGTCTGGGGCGGTAGTACCGCTGGTCGCGGGCTGGTAGGTGGATAACGGTTGGATTTTGTCCTAAGCTATAAAAGGGGTGTCTTCTTCCTCTAGTTGACCACCTCTTCCAACCCTAAGCTCCATTGTTGCTCCAAGCTCCATTTTCCCCCGATCTCACTCCCTAGCCAATCAAACTTGTTGATTTGCTCGGGTGTGGTTGAGAAGGCCCCGATCTACACTTCCACCAAGAGAAATTTGATTCCCCCCACTAATCCCTTGCGGATCTTATTACTCTTGGGTGTTTGAGCACCCTAGACGGTTGAGGTCACCGCGGAGCCATAGTCCATTGTGGTGAAGCTTCGTGGTGTCGTTGGGAGCCTCCAATTGAGTTGTGGAGATTGCCCCAACCTTGTTTGTAAAGGTTCGGTCGCCGCCTCCAAGGGCACCAATAGTGGATCCACGGCATCTCGCATTGTGTGAGGGCGTGAGGAGAATACGGTGGCCCTAGTGGCTTCTTGGGGAGCATTGTGCCTCCACACCTCTCCAATGGAGACGTACTTCCCCTCAAAGGGGAAGGAACTTCGGTAACACATCCTCGTCTCCACCGGCTCCACTCTTGGTTATCTCGTGCCTTTACTTATGCAAGCTTATTTGTGATATATCTCTTGCTGGCTTGTGTTGCTATCTTCGTTGCATCATATAGGTTGCTCACCTAGTTGCATATCTAGACAACCTACTTTGATGCAAAGTTTAAATTGTTAAAGAAAAGCAAAAAATTGTTAGTTGCCTATTCACCCCCCCCCCTCTAGTCAACCATATCGATCATTTCACAGCTGCATTCACGTTAAATAGGGCACCATCTAAATCTGTTGAGACAACACCGTATGAACTATGGTTTGGCAAGAAACCTAAGCTATCGTTTCTTAAAGTTTGAGGTTGCGATGCTTATGTGAAAAAGCTTCAGCCTGGTAAGCTCGAACCCAAATCGGAGAAGTGCGTCTTCATAGGATACCCAAAAGAAACTATTGGGTACACCTTCTATCACAGATCCAAAGGCAAGATCTTTGTTGCTAAGAATGGATCTGTAACGCCCCGAGACCATTGCGCCAGGTGTCTTCCAGTTATTCGTTGTTGTTGCCTTGTCATTCGCTTGCGTGTTGCATCTTGCCATGTCATCATCCGCATTGCATCTTCATGTTTTCAAAACTTGCATCCGTCTGGGTTCCCCCAGGTCCGTCTATTGTTTGTTCTGAGCCCAAACACACTTGCACGCGCCCGTGGCACGTCCGAAATATTATTTTATAAGTGGCCGGAAAATGTTCTAGGAATGGGTTGAAAGTTGGTGTGCAGTCTTATTATAGTGTTGATAGACCGCTTGCCAAGTTTCATCGCATTTGGAGTCCGTTTGATGGCCCAACGGATAAGTATAGCGGCATTATAGTCGGTCAAACGTCGGACCTTTTCGGTCTCCGGAAACGGTTGCCGGGTTGCATTCCTTCTCTCTTCTCAACCCATCCACACACTTGACCTCGTTCGCCTACCCCTCTTTGCGCAGTGCATAGACCCCTCTCGCGTGTCCGAAACTCCACCCTCTTGCCGGAGCCGCCGAATCGTCAACGGAGGGTCCGGAAACCCCACAAATCCCCCCAAACCCTAACCCTGCCTATAAAAGGAGACCCCCCTTCCAATTCTGGACATTCCTTTCTCCCCTCCTTGTTTTCTGCACCCCCAACCCGCAGCCGCCACCTCCACCTTCCAGCAGCCGCCGCCACCTCCATTTCTATGCCCGGCCAACCCCCTCGCCGCCACTTGGCGCGCTGCCAGTGGCCAGCCGCCGCTCCAGCAGCGCCCGCGGCCAACCGAAGCCGGCCACATGGCCCCGGGCACCCCACTCCGCCGCGAGGCCCACCGCGGCCCGCGGGAGGCCCGCACGGTCGCAGCACCGCGCTCCCTGCTCCCTTGCTCGACCTGGATCGGGAGGAGCCCGATCTCGATCTCGCCGGCGACTGCCGCCTCAGTCCCCGCGCACCGGAGCCCACCACACCGCCGGCGACCCCTGCTCCGACCGTCACCCAGGTCACGCCGCCCGCCTCCCTCTCCTTCCCGACTGGATCACTCTCATCTCACCCATCTCTCTCTGTAGGGCGCCCCGACGGAGATCCCATCGCCACTGCCTCGGATCTCGTCGGGATGCTCTGGATCCGGCGCCGCCCCGCACCCGCCGCGTCGGCCTCCCTCATTGGAGCTCGGATCCACCATGCCCGCCTCGTTCCTTGCCAGCTGTTGCCCTCCCCGCGTCTTCCTCTCATCGGGATCCCGCTGTGCGTGTCGCTCGCTGACTGCCATCGTTCGTCACCGCCTGCCTCCCCGATCTAGGTGGGATCGGGAGGAGGACAACCTCCACATGGGCCTCCCCACGGCCCAGGACCCACGGATTGCTCTGGCCGTCCTGCGTTGCCAACTGGCCCAAGGCCCATGATGAGCAGCCCCCGGCATTTTCCCTCTGTTGGGTTTCCTATACAGATTCGGCCCAGAGTCTTTTTTTAGGCTCTGCGATTTTGTCTTTTATCCTGAGTTAACAGATTTGCAGAAAAGTCCCTCTAGATCATGCATTTAATAACTCGTCAATTGTGCATCATATTAAAATGATTTATATATGTAAACTTCTTAGAATCTTGTCTAGTTTCATAATATCCAACTTTCATGAATGTTTAAGATGTTTAAAATGTTGTTTGTGTTTATTTTGTGTAATGCCATGTTAAAATGATTTATTTCATAAGTAAATAACTGTAGCTCCAAATTTAATAAACTTTATATGTAAATGGGGCAGAAAAATGCATAGATTAACATGATGTACTTACTTTGCATGTTTAACAACTCTAAAATATGGTTTAGGGCAGAACAGTACCAACTTTAAAATATGCATATGGTGATTTACCGGATTTGTTGTTTGTTATATCCGGCCCCATTTAAATTGTTTAGATAGTATAGTTTTGTTATGCTTCACCTCTTGCCATGTTTAATAACATTTAACATTGTTGGGTACATAAACGAGAGTGAACTAAATGTTTGAATGTGGTGTTTTCGTCAATATGCAACTCGTTGCATATTGAGCTCCACTTAATTTGTAGTATTGTTTGTGCATATTGCCATGCCATGCCTCTTTAAGCCGGACATGCATCATACTTGGTTGTGCATCATGCCATGTTGATGTGTTGGTTGTTTACTATATTGTTTGCTCCTTTCCGGTGTTGCTTCTTCTTGTTAGTTCCGGTAACGTCGCGTTTGTGAGGATTCGTTCGACTACGTCTGTCGGTGTCAAAACTGGCGGATCTCGGGTAGGGGGTCCCGAATTGTGCGTCTAAGGCGGATGGTAACAGGAGGCAGGGGTCACAATGTTTACCCAGGTTCGGGCCCTCTTGATGGAGGTAATACCCTACGTCCTGCTTGATTGATCTTGATGATACAAGTATTACAAGAGTTGATCTACCACGAGATCGTAGAGGATAAACCCTAGAAGCTAGCCTATGATTCTGATTATTGTTTTCCTGCGGACTAAACCCTTCGGTTTATATAGACACCGGAGGGGGCTAGGGTTACACAGAGTCAGTTACAAGGGAGGAGATCTACATATCTGAATTGCCAAGCTTGCCTTCCACGCAAAGGAGAGTCCCACCCGGACACGGGACGAAGTCTTCAATCTTGTATCTTCATAGTCCAATAGTCCGGCTGTCCGAGGACCCCCTAATCCAGGACTCCCTCAGTAGCCCCTGAACCAGGCTTCAATGACGATGAGTCCGGTGCGCAGATTGTCTTCGGCATTGCAAGGCGGGTTCCTTCTCCGAATAGTCCATAGAAGATTTTGAACACAAGGATTGTGTCCGGCTCTGCAAAACAAATTCCACATACCACCATAGAGAGTATAATATTCCCACAAATCTAATCTGCTGACAACTTTTCATAACGTGACATCATGCCATGGCCCGGTCATTATTCGAACCGTTTTTCTCAACCATATACTGCACATATTGCGAGGCGGTTTTCTTGGTACGTCTTGTCGAAGCAGAGATCGTGTCCCCTTATCACGGGATTCTCATCAATACGGGTGTGGGTAACCCAACCGCGCCATCAATCACGACGCTTGGGGAACAAGCGAGTTTACCAGGTAGGTGGGGAGGCGCATAGTTTCTTCCGCCCTTATAAAAGGATAAGGACTCCTCCTTCTCACCCACGCCTTCTTCTTCCCTGCCCATCCATTCTTGCGCACTCGAGCTTCAGCGCCCAAGTTCACACTTTCTCCACAAAACCACTCCACACATGTCCGGAGCGGGAGGCAAGTGGATGGTCTCCTCTGTTACAGAGGAGAACATTACGAAGCTCCGGGAAGCCGGATACCTGGCCGCAGATATCGCGCACCGGCTCCCAGATGCGGGGCAGATCATCCCTACTCCAGGACCCCATGAGAGGGTTGTATTCCTCCCCCACTTCGTCCGCGGGCTGGGATTTCCCCTCCACCCGTTCGTCCGCGGGCTCATGTTCTACTACGGGCTGGACTTCCATGATCTAGCCCCCAATTTCATCCTCAACATTTCAGCGTTTATTGTCGTGTGCGAGGCCTTCCTCCACATCAAGCCCCACTTCGGCCTGTGGCTGAAGACCTTCAACGTGAAACCGAAGGTGGTGGTCGGCCAGCAAGCGGAGTGCGGAAGCGCCATGGTAGGCAAAATGCCTAATGTCACCTGGCTCGAAGGCTCCTATGTGGAGACCGTAAAGGGGTGGCAATCGGGGTGGTTCTACATCACCGAGCCGCGCGACACCAACTAGGCGGCGGCCCCCGAATTTCGATCCGGCATCCCCACGCGGCTCACCTCCTAGAAAGAGAAGGGCCTATCCTGGGGTTCATCGGTGGAGTTGACCGGACTCCAAAACTGTGTAAGAAATATGATAAGCAAGAAAATCAAGCTCGTCAATGTGGTCCAGGTCATGCTCTTCCGTCGGATCCTTTCGTGTCAAGGACGGGCATTCAGTATGTGGGAGTTCGACCCGGCCAAGCACCAGACGCTGCGAGAGCTTTTTGACACGACACACCAAGACGTCTGGAGGGTGCTATTCAAGGCCGCCGAGGTACCTCCTCCCCTTACCGAGGATCGCGGACTCGGAGCAAAGCGCCCTACCAATCCGGTAAGCTCTTTATATCTCATAAGACGTTTCTTTCCCCGGTATAATCATGTGGGGGATCTATGCCTCCATGCCATTTAATAGGAATTGGTCGTGACAACGGAGCAGATCGATTGTCCGGCCCCACTGCCCGAGGATCCAGCAAGTGCTCTCTTAACGGAGATGCTGGCTCCGGCGCCCTATGAGGCGCCGGAGAAGAAGGCCAAGAAGAAGGCCACGGGGACCAGGAAAGGTCTCCGGCGCAAGGTCATATCAGACTCATCGTTCGATAACACCGAGGTGCCCTCCTCCCATGAAAACAAGGAGGAGGAAGAGGAAAGTTCCCCCCCCCCCTAGCCGGGGGAGACAAGAAAAGGAAGGCCGACCCATCAGGGGAAGCTGAAGGGTCCAAGAAGGGAAGGACTCTCCTTCTGGACTGCTCCACGGCGGCCGTTGTTAGCGACGAGGAGTGGTTACCCAGGGACAAGCCCCTGGCGAAGTCGTAAGTATCTGGATACCATAATAGTTCTTGGTATGTTTTATTTTATTGCTTCTTATCATGCCGAACATGATCATGCAGCCCATCCAAAGCCCATATTGATGTATCCTCTTCGGATGAGTCTTTGGGCCTGTCGGAGATGAATAGCGATTCACTCCCGACTACCTCCTCCCCCCGCCCTACGGACGACATCGAGGTGTTGTCTCAAAGGGTACTGAACCAAGGGGAGACAGTTTCGGAGGCGCCCCAAGGCGACATTCCGGATGCTGGGCGCACGAGGGGAAAGACTCCCATGGGCTCTAATGCCGGGGGCAGCAAGTCTGTGCCGATGGCCTCTGTCAATCTAGGGGCATCGAACAATTTGCTAGAAGTGCTTCACAGCGCTTCCATTGACGAAGAGCATCGCACTATCATGAGTGCGGTGGTCAAGAAGGTTCAGTCCGCCAAAAGCGGACTGACTGAAGCATGTGCCAGCCTCCTAACAGGCTTTGAGGTAAGTAATCAAATTATGAGAAAATGTTACAGTATAGACATTGGCCCCTGATGCTCTGTTTGGTGTTCGAAAGAAAAGCCGAATAGAGGATCAAATAATAATCACAGGAGTCTAATCAGAATATGTCTATGTGAATAAGCAAGCTTCACTGCTGGCCGCTGTCGCTCACACGGCGGAGGTCTCCGCACTGAAGCGGGACTTTGAGCGGTCCAACGAAGAGCTCGGCCTTACCAAGAGGCAGCTCGAGGAGAATAAAGGTGAGAAATACCTTGTCTATTATTTGATAAAGAAAAAGGAAACTAGTTCTTAGATCACAGGATCGTCATGAATTTTGCTAGGGGGCACGACCGAAGTGGCAACCCTGAAGAAGGCGTTGTCCGAGGCTGAAAGCAAAGTGGCCAAGGAGCGCGCCGAGCGCGAGAAGCAAGAGGCCCGAGTTGGCGAGGTTCAGCAAGAGCTCCAGGAGTTCGTCAAGAAGTACGAGTCCTTGGAGCGTGACTCTAAGACACAAGGGTCCGAGCTTGCGAAGGCCCTCGAGAACGCACAAAATGCCAAGGCCGAAGCCCAAAAGGCCCTCCAGGAAATTGAGGCGGTCAAGAAGATAGCGGTGGGTAAGGCATTCATTATGCAAAGCAGGCATGTGAAGGAAACTTTCCTTTTACTTACCTGAATTCGGAGTTCTCCAGGAGCATTTGCATATCTACCCCGCAGTGTGTCGGATGCCGCGGAGTTCTACCGGGCCGAGGAAGGGAGCTCGACGGAGAAGTTGTTCTGATCTCAGTATACTGGGACCGAACATCTGATGCCCTTGAGCAACCAGTTGAAGCAATTGGTCAAGCTTCACAAGGCGGCCGAACTAGCCATGAAAGGCCTCATAGTTCGGATGTGGCCTGGTGAGCCCCTGCCTGGCAGCTATTTTGGCTTGGTAAGGCAGCTCGTGAACGCCTGCCCCCTGTTTGAAGTCATAAAGCGGTCCGTCTGCATTGAGGGTGCGCGCAGGGCTTTTGACCCAGGCGAAAGTGCACTGGGCGAAGATGGACGCCAAAAAGCAGGTGAAGGAAGGGCCGCCGGAGGGCAAGGAGCATCGCCACCCCGAAAAGTATTATGACAGTGTCCTGAAGGGTGCTCGCCTTGTGGCAGAGGAATGTACTAAGGATGTAATATTTGAATGAATGTACTTTCTGATCTTGTAATGTGAAACAAGTTCATATGCACGATGTAGCGCTTGTTTGATTTAAAATATTACCTTCTGTGCAGTCGTTTATAAAATTTAAGAGTTGGCCAGTCGTCGGCTTCTGCCCCCATGTAACTAGTAGTGAGGTGTTCGGGATAAACTTGATCACTCTTTATCCTAGTTTTGGGTCCTTCGAAGGAGGTGTTCAGCACAACGAACTAGGCAATCGGACTATAAAGCTTTATCACTCTCACCTAGCCATAGAAGTCTACAATTTTAAATTTTGGCGAAGCCCCTAGTATTCGGAAGGCCGAACTTTGGGCGCTATGTACGCCTAAGTCGGACAAGGCCGACTCCTCGCCCGAAGAGGAAAAAATCTTTAAGGATTTGAGACCTCTCGAACAGCGACCAGCTCTCACCGCATCATGACAGTCGGTTTTCGGCTTTCTCTACTGAGGTGCTCGTCCGGAAGAACCGGGACACAATCACAGTAGTTCTCCCAGTGCCACCTTAGACGATATAGCGAAACGTAAGGTACCAAAACATGGGAGCCGGGAAAACCCAACTATTGACCCAAGACATGATTCGGAGCTGATGCATATAATGCTATAAGTTCGGGGTGCCGCACTATCGAAAGTGTTCGGACTTTTCTTGTCGTGTTACGGGGTACACTGAAGCCCTTGGCGCACTGGACGTACCAGAACGTACGGGTGCAATTTGTCGTAAATAGGCAGACAGGAAAAAGGATGAAGAAATGTAATAATAAGCTAACACTTTACATTGTTATTTAAATGATATGTCAAAATGTATGTATACAAGTAGTGCAATAAGCAAAAATATGACTATTTGACATGTCCTATCCAAGGGCAAGCTGTGTGTGGGTATGTAAAACAGGTATAGTGATCATTGTCAGAGACCACCTGGGGATTCCCTTGTACGTCAAAGCTTCTTGATTCCTTGGTGTTTCCTTCCCATGACGGGTCCGATGATCAGACTATCGGAGAGGGCCTTCAGAGAGTAGGGTCCTGAAAGGAAGAAAATGTTAAAGGTATACGGGCCCTGAAGCAGTTGAGCCGCATTGTGGGCTGTGCCGTGGTCATGCCTCCGCCTATGCCCATGGTATCTTGAGTGCATAATTATGTACGCGCAGCACTAATTTCGCCGCTTCAATGGGACTAGGACGGAGGCCGGATTGCTAGGCGAGCTCTAAACGTGCCTGGCGATCCTCTTGCAGGGTAATCCGGACTCGCTTGAAGGTGTCAGTGTCTTTTTCGCTGAACTGGCGGTTTGCCTCATAAGGCTGCTTTGCGCTTCTGCTCCGAGGGCCGCAGTGTGTTCCTCCATGCAGAGTGAGCGCTCTGTGTTTCCATTAACTGTTATAACCCCACGAGGTCCTGGCATTTTGAGCTTGAGGTATGCATGATGCGGTGCCGCATTGAATCTGGCAAATGCGGTTCGTCCGAGCAGTGCGTGATAGCCGCTGTGGAAGGGGACGATATCAAAGATTAACTCCTCGCTTCGGAAGTTGTCCGGAGATCCGAAGACCACTTCCAGCATGATTGAGCCCGTGCAACAGGCCTCTACACCTGGGATGACACCTTTAAAGGTGGTTGTCAGTGTCAAAACCGGCAGATCTCGGGTAGGGGGTCCCGAACTATGCGTCTAGGCCGGATGGTAACAGGAGGCAAGGGACACGAAGTTTTACCCAGGTTCGGGCCCTCTTGATGGAGGTAAAACCCTACGTCCTTCTTGATTAATATTGATGATATGGGTAGTACAAGAGTAGAACCAATATTAATCATCGAGAGTTTTACCTCCATCAAGAGGGCCCGAACCTGGGTAAAACTTCGTGTCCCTTGCCTCCTGTTACCATCCGGCCTAGACGCACAGTTCGGGACCCCCTACCCGAGATCCGCCGGTTTTGATACCGACATTGGTGCTTTCATTGAGAGTTCCTCTGTGTCGTCGCCGTTAGGCTTGATGGCTCCTACGATCATCAATAACGATGCAGTCCAGGGAGAGACCTTCCTCCCCGGACAGATCTTCGTCTTCGGCGGCTTCGCACTGCGGGCCAATTCACTTGGCCATCTGGAGCAGATCGAAAGCTATGCCCCTGGCCGTCAGGTCAGATTTGGAAGTTTAAACTACACGGCTGACATCCGCGAGGACTTGATCTTCGACGGATTTGAGCCACTGCCGAGCGCGCCGCACTGTCACGACGAGCATGATCTAGCTCTGCCGCCGAATAGTGCCCTGGAGGCCGCACCCGCATTGGCTTCGACCCTTAATTCGGAGCCAACTGCGCCGATCGAGGATGGGTGGTTGGACGCCGCCTCGGGGGCTGCGATCCCAACGGCGATCGAGCCGAACACCATCCCCGCACTCCGCGAGACTCGTGACTCCAAGGAGCCGGACTCCTCTCCAGACTCCGAACCCTCCGCGCCCCTGCCGATCGAATCCGATTGGGCGCCGATCATGGAGTTTACTGCCGCGGACATTTTTTAGCACTCGCCTTTTGGCGATATTCTAAAGACACTAAAGTCTCTCTCTTTATCAGGAGAGCCCTGGCCGAACTACGGTCAGCAAGGTTGGGATACGGACGATGAAGAAATTCAAAGCCCACCCACCACCCACTTTGTAGCCACTGTCGACGATTTAACCGACATGCTCGACTTTGACTCCGAAGACATCGACGGTATGGACGCCGATGAAGGAGACAATGAAGAACCAGCGCCTATTGGGCCCTGGAAAGCCACCTCGTCATATGACGTATACATGGTGGACGCACCAAAAGATGACGACGAGGAGCGGAACGATGCACCGAAGGCTTGTTCCCTCGAAAAGCAGTCAAAACAGCGACGCAAGCGCCACCCCAAATCCCGCCTCGACAGAAATAATGATCACACAGACCCAGCGCTGGAGCAGGGCGAACCGCTGCTGGACAACGGCAATCCAGATAATCAAACCGAACAAACAAATTCTATCAAGGATAATGGTCCGGACGACATAACGCCGGATAGGCACCCGGAGCAGCAGAATGCCCGTAAAAGGCTTGTTGCCACCGTGAGGAGTCTTAAAAAGTAGAAGCAAAGACTCAAGGCTGTGCAAGACACACTCCAAATCAGATGGAGTAAAATACTCAACACAGCAGCGAGGTACGGCGACAATCGCCCCTCCAAGAGCTACCCAAAGCGGAAACTGCTACCTGAATTCGATGAGGAGGCCTCAGATCCCCCACAACCAAATATCAAAGCAGCCACCTGGCCGGATAGACGACCCCTCTACCAACACAGAGCGGCATACAATGCCACTCACAATACAACACGCGACCCATGCGAGGGCTCGCACCCAAAGGACGGTGCAACAAGATCCATCTATGGACCACGCAAGCGCGCCCTAACATACAATGCAACACAACAAACATCCGAACAACGCGGTACACCCAGCTATAGGGGTGCCGCACACCCCCTATGTTTCACCGATGAGGTGCTGGACCATGAATTTCCAGAGGGATTCAAACCCGTAAACATAGAGACATACGACGGAACAACAAACCCTGGGGTCAGGATTGAGGACTACATCCTTCATATCCATATGGCTCGAGGAGATGATCTCCACGCCATCAAGTACTTACCCCTCAAGCTCAAAGGGCCAGCTCGTCGCTGGCTTAAAGGCCTCCCCGAAAGCTCCATTGGAAGTTGGGAAGAGCTCGAAGACGCCTTTCGGGCAAATTTTCAAGGGACTTATGTCCGACCTCCGGATGAGGACGATTTGAGTCATATAACTCAACTTTCCCGGAGAGTCAACCCGAAAGCTTTGGAACAGGTTTCTTACTAAAAAGAACCAGATTGTCGACTGTCCGGACGCCGAAGCCTTGGCAGCTTTTAAGCATAGCATCCGTGACGAATGGCTCGCCAGACACCTCGGCCAAAATAAGCTGAGAACGATGGCCGCATTAACAAGCCTCATGATCCGCTTTTGCGCGGGTGAGGACAGCTGGCTAGCCAGATGCAGCACCAGCGACCCCAGTACATATAAAGTTAGAGATGGAAACGGGAAATCACGGCGCAATAGCAATAACAAACGCCGGAATAAAGAAGACAGCATGAAGGGCACAGCAGTAAAACGCCGAATTCAAAAGCTCTCGGCCAGGTCAAAAGCCGCCCTCTAAAGGCACCAGGGATGAACTGTCCAGCCTCAACAAAATTCTGGACCAAGTATGTCAGATCCATAGTACCCCTGGTAAACCTGCTAATCATACCCACAGAGAATGTTGGGTCTTCAAGCAGTCCGGCAAGCTCAACGCCGTACACAAGGGGGAGGATACACCAAGTGAAGACGAGGACGAGCCTCCCAAGCAAGACACTGGGGAACAAAAGAAATTTCCACCAGAAGTCAAAACAGTAAACGTGGTACACGTGATCAAGGGAAAAAACAACGCGGCACTCCCAGGAAAATATACCCAAGTGCCTATCACCGCGAAGTCCTGCCACTGGTCGTCTCAACCGATCACTTTCGACCATCGCGATTACTCAGCAAGTATCCGACCCGCAGGATGGGCTGCCCTGGTATTAGACCCAGTAATTGGTGGATATCACTTCACACGAGTCTTGATGGACGGTGGCAGAAATATATCAGGATACAACCCACGGGATGGGGTTAGACCCAACAAAAATTCGCCATAGCAATACTACCTTTAAAGGAGTAACGCCAGGCCCAGGGGCTCGTTGTATGGGCTCCCTCCTACTAGAAGTTATATTCGGCTCCCCCGATAACTTCCGTCGCGAGCATTTAACCTTCCACATCGCTCCGTTCCAAAGTGGCTATCAAGCACTGCTTGGACGCGAAGCTTTCGCTTGCTTTAATGCAATACCACACTACGCCTCCCTCACACTCAAGATGCCTGGTCCACGTGGCATCATTTCAGTGAACGGAAATATCAAGCGATCTCTGCGCGCCGAAGAGAGTGCAGCTGCCTTGGCAGCCGCACACTAAAGGCGCCCGGACCAGCGAAAGCATCCAATAGGTCGTCAAGACCTCAGACACAACTAATCAAGTCTGGCGCCGCTATTTATACCGAATAAATGGTCACACCCCTATTTGTCAATACAAGGGGCTCAATGCGCGCAGACAAGTGGCAATTTCTTCTCATCTTGAATTATACATGGTTTCTTTAAAAACTATCTTTTTGCATGACAACTTTTTCACCTAAATTCCTCTCTTTTACAGACGATCATCGTGCTACACCCGTCCAGGATACGGCACAACGGAGACACAGGCGCAGACGTGCAGCAGGGACCCGCTCCAAGGATTCTTTTTAGATTAAGACCCTGCGTAAACCTTTTTTACTGTCTCTTGTTGATACATATCCACCGTTGAGAAGGATGCTGACGTCTTGGCATGTGGCCACGCCAGAATAATGCACGTACCTGGACACAAGGGGCTTCTTACAAAGGCCATTATTTAGGCCCGGTTTATACCACAAAGACTGAATACCTTAGGGAGTGTTCGGCGTCGCGAGTTTGGCCCTATATGCATCAGCTCCGAATCATTGTCTTTGGTCAAATGTTGGGTTTGCCCGGCTCCTGTGTTTTGGTGCCTTACGTTCTGCTTTACAGGCTAAGGTAGCACCAGGAGAACTACTGCGATTGTGCCCTGGTTCATCCGGACGAGCACCTTAGTAGAGAAAGCCGAAAACTGACTGTCATGATATAGCGTGAGACTGGTCAACCACTCGATGACCTATCAGAATGTTAGAATTCCTCTGCCTTAACAAAGGGCCGTTTTCCGGCCAGGCATGTGCGCACCCCGGGATCGGGAGAGTGCGGAGCCACCAGGGGCTATCTAGTAGCCCCACTGTCAAACTCCTATGGCTAAGTGAAAGTGCTAAAGCATTATAGTCCGGTTGCCTCGCTCGCTCCGCTATCACCTCCTTAATAGGACCAAGACGTTGGGTTAAGTGTGAACGCATGTTTTTGCGAGCACCTCCGCATTATATGCGTGGGGGTTGAAGCCGACGGCTGCAATCTTTTAGGTTATACACATGTATACATAAACGGCCGCCCAGGAGGCATCATATTACTTTCAGGCAAAAGTATAAAAATAGCCTTATAAAAATTTATAAAAGCATTTCGCTTACAATGAGATTACATATCACTCAAACATAATATCTTTTGAGCACTGGGTCTCTATCAAACGAGCACCCTCAAGAACTTCTTCAAAGTAGTGCTCAGCAGCCATTCGACCTATGGCCGAATCCCGCGCTGCAACAGTGGTAGCATCCATCTCCGCCCAGTATGCTTTAACATGGGCAAAGGCCATCCATGAGCCCTCTATGCACGCCGACCTCTTCATCGCATTAATGCGCAGCACCATGTCAAGGAACTGCTACACCAAGCTGAAATAGCTATTCGGTTTTGGCCTTTCCGGCCATAGCTGATCCACAACAGACCTCATGGCGAGTCCGGACAACCTATTCAGTTCGTCCCATTCGGCTAATTGGTCAGTCAATGAAAGCGGACGCTTGGGAGAATGGAATTGTGTCCAAAACAGCTGGTCCACTTCACGGTCCGTCTGACTCTGGAAGTACTTGGCCGCATCGGCAGCGCTCGCCGCCAAATCCATATACACATCCTCCGAACTCCACAGCCGATCCAGAGAGGCATACCGTGGATCTCCAAACTTCCTCCGCAACATAAAGGATTACCCAGCTACAATATCCCCGGCTTCCCGCAGCTCCTCCTTCTTCGCCCTCATAGCAGAGCGGATGTCTTTTCTCGTCGCAGCAGCCTTCTCAAGGTCTGATGCCTTCGCTAGGTTTTCCTTTTCAAGAACCCGGCAACGGTTGGCGGTGGCTTTTAATTCTATGACCATCTTGGCCATCTTATCTCGGCTCTCGCCATGCGCGGCCTTCTCGGCTTTCAACTCTTCGGCCGCCTTCAAAGCAGCCGCATTACCAAACCTCGCTTGTTCCTTGGCTCGGGCAAGTTCTGCCCGCAAGGCTTCAACAGTGGCAGCTCCATCTGCAGTCACAACATATTAAAGATACTGGCATCATGATGCTCTTACTATGTGGCGTTTACCAGATAATGACACTTACCCTGTGCCTCGTCAAGCCTTTTGTTAACAAGCTCGATGTCGCCGTCTGCCGCATCCAACTACCGTTTTAAATGGGCAAAATCGCTAGTCCGGCTAGCCACCGGAGCTTCCATCACCTGCACATAAAGGCAGTATGGTTATTACCTGGGAATATGATCCTCTATTCATCGTCGTTTCCGACGACAACCAGAGTCTCAGGGGCTACTGTCTACACAGGGCACACCTAGCATGTGCAGGACTATCATACATTATTTTATGTACCTCAAAGCCTGTCAGTAGACTCATAAAAGCATCATGCAATCCGCTTTCGGTGGACGAGATTCTCTCCATTACCGTATTCATCAGCACACAGTGTTCATCTGAGATGGCCGCTCGCCCCACCAACTCCCTCAGAACATCCAATCGCACACCAGACGGTGTCGGACTCTTTTGTCCGCTCTCTTCGGGAGCCGGACACTGGGAGCTTCCGGGGTCAATGGGATTATCTTCTGGCCTCACCGGACTCAGAGAGGCCCTCCGCGATGACACTTCAGGGTCGCCCACTTCCGGAGCGGAGGAGTCCGAAGGAGGCGTTTCGCTCTCCATCATCTCTGGAAGAAGATCCCCCGAAGACGAGCTCATTTGAGAGGGGCTGAGGCCCGAACTGCAAAGATATATGCGGTGGTAATTTTCTCAGAAGAAAAAGATGGCATACCTGTACTATTAAAGTATTTCAGGTCACTTACGACTCGCTGGAGAATTGATCCCCCCGCGGACTTTGTGCGGCAAAAGCACCCCCAAGGTAGGACCCTCTGTGGGAGACTTCTTCTCCCGTTTGGAAGCTTCGGCTTTCGAATCCCCAGGCGCAGTCCTTTTCCTCCTCCGGTCGTCTTCCTTCATGGAGACGCTCGCTCCCTCGGTTAGAATGGGCAGCATTGGGGGCCCGCGTCCGCCCGTATTATCCTCCCCAGTATCTTCCTTCAAGGGCTCCGGGCAAGGTGCGACCTGGAGCATCTTTTCCAATACCGGATTGTCCAAACCCTCAGGGAGGGGGTCGAACACCGAATCAACTTCGCCTTTGTTAGCCAGTCCTGGTCAAAAAGCAAACTCTCAGAAATAACTTCGTAACAAATGAGAGATAGTATGTTCGGCCGGAAGATTCCTTACCTGTTCGGCGGCGCGGTTACTGCTCAGGCCCACGTCCTCGGTGATTTTTGGACACTCTACCTGAGGTCCGAAGAATGACTTGTACATCTCCTCGTGCGTCAGGCCGAGGAAATTTTGAATGACACACGGTCCCTCGGGATTGAACTCCCACAAGCGAAGGGGCCGGCGTTTGCAAGGCTGGACTTGACGAACCAGCATAACTTGTATTACCGCAACCAAACTAAAATCTCCATTGAAGAGATCTCGAATGCGGCTTTGCAGTATGGGCACGTCCTTGGCTGGACCCCAGCTCAGACCTCTGCTCATCCATGACATTAGTTGTGGTGGAGGGCCCGAGCGGAAAACAGGGGCGGCCGCCCACTTGGCACTTCTAGGAGCCGTGATGTAGAACCACTCCTGTTGCCACAATTCAGACACCTCTGGAATGGAACCTTTGGGCCATGGAGCTCCCATCATCTTGCATATTGAGGCACCTCCACACACTGCATGTTGCCCCTCGATCATCTTCGGCTTTACTTCAAAGGTCTTGAGCCACAGGCCAAACTGAGAGGTAACCCGGAGGAAGGCCTCACACACGACAATAAATGTCGTGATATGAAGAAAGGAGTCCGGAGCTAGATCATGGAAATCTAGCCCGTAATAAAACATCAAACCCCTGACGAAAGGATCCAGAGCAAGGCCTAGACCTCGGAGGAAGTGGGAGATGAACACGACGTTCTCGTTGGGTTCGGGGGAGGGGACGGCCTGCCCTCGGGCAGGCAGCCGATGCAAAACCTCGGCGGTCAGATATCTGGCCTCCCTCAACTTTTTGATGTCTTCTTCCATGACGGAGGAAGGCACCCATCGGCCTTGAAGGCTAGATCCGGACATGATTGAAGGTTCGGAGCACCTGACCTGAACTTTGGGTGTTTGAGCTTGAGGTGGGGGAAGGATTCGATTGAGCACGGGAGGAAAAAAATAAAAGCCTTGTCCCTTTATAAAGAGGGTGAATATCAAGCGTCCTCTCCGTGGCTGTTTGGACTTGCCTATAGTCTAGGAGCCCTAGAAGCGGTTGGGTAACCCACACCCGTATTAATGAGAATCCCGGAATAAGGGGACACGATCTCTGCTTCGACAAGACGTGCCAAGGAAACCGCCTCGCATGACACGCTGAGGTGGGACAATAAAACGATTCGAATAAAGGCTTGGTCGTGGTGTGATGTCACACTACGGAATACATCAGCAGATTAGATTTGCGTAAATATTATTCTCTCTATGGCAATATGTGGAAACTTATTTTGCAGAGCCGGACACTATCTTTGTGTTCAGAATCTTCTATGAAGTACTTGGAGGAGGAACCCGCCTTGCAATGCCGAAGACAATCTGCGCGCCGGACTCGTCGTCATTGAAGCCTGGTTCAGGGGCTACTGAGGGAGTCCTGGATTAGGGGGTGTCCGGATGGCCGGACTATACCGTCAGCCGGATTCCTGGACTATGAAGATACAAGATTGAAGACTTCGTCCCGTGTCCGGAAGGGACTTTCCTTGGCGTGGAAGGCAAGCTTGGCGATACGGATATATAGATCTCCTACCATTGTAACCGACTTTGTGTAACCCTAACCCTCTCCGATGTCTATATAAACCGGAGGGTTTTAGTCCGTAGGACAACATACAGAACAACAATCATACCATAGGCTAGCTTCTAGGGTTTAGCCTGTCCGATCTCATGGTAGATCTACTCTTGTACTACCCATATCATCAATATTAATCAAGTAGGACGTAGGGTTTTACCTCCATCAAGAGGGCCCGAACCTGGGTAAAACTTCGTGTCCCTTGCCTCCTGTTACCATCCAGCCTAGACGCATAGTTCGGGACCCCCTACCCGAGATCCGCCGGTTTTGACACCGACAATGGTTTTGGTGGGTTTGATCCTCGAGGGGTCTATACCCATTTTCTGCACTATATCCTAATAAAGCAGGTTCAGGCTGCTGCCACCGTCCATAAGGACCCGAGTGAGGTGAAATCCGTCAATGATGGGATCAAGGACCAATGTGGCAGAACCGCCATGACGGATACTGGTGGGGTGGTTCCTGCGATCGAAGGTGATCGGACAAGAAGACCATGGGTTGAACTTTGGGGCGACTGGCTCCAACGCATAGACGTCCCTCAGTGCACGCTTCCGTTCCCTCTTGGGAATATGGGTTGCGTATATCATGTTTACCGTTTTCACTTGTGGAGGAAATTTCTTCTGCCCTCCTGTGTTCGGTGGCTGGGGCTCCTCCTCGTCGTCGCTATGCAGCCCCTTTTCCTTTTTTTCGGCATTCAACTTGCCGGCCTGTTTGAACACCCAGCATTCTCTGTTGGTGTGGTTGGCTGGTTTATCTGGGGTGCCGTGAATTTGACACGAATGATCAAGTATGCGGTCCAAGCTGGATGGTACTGGATTGCTTCTTTTGAACAGCTTTTTCCGCTGACCGAATTTAGAGCCACTGAATCCGGCATTAACTACCGTGTCTTTGGTGTTGTCGCCGTTGTTGCGGCGCTTGTGCCTGTTACGACATGGCCTACCGTTGCTATCTTTGGCATCTGAATTGCCAGGGTTTCTTGATGTGTTGTTGCTACGAGCCAGCCAACTATCCTCGCCCGCACAAAAGCGGGTCATGAGTGTCGTGAGGGCTGTCATGGATTTCGGCTTTTCTTGGCCGAGGTGTCGGGCGAGCCACTCGTCGTGGATATTATGCCTAAATGCCGCTAAGGCCTCGGCATCCGAACAGTCGACAATTTGGTTCTTTTTAGTTAGGAACCGAGTCCAGAATTTCCTGGTTGATTCCCCTGGTTGTTGGGTTATGTGACTCAAGTCATCGGCATCTGGTGGTCGCACATAAGTGCCCTGGAAGTTGTCAAGGAATGCATCTTCCAAATTCTCCCAACTGCCAATGGAGTTTGCCGGCAGGCTATTGAGCCAATGCCGAGCGGGCCCTTTGAGTTTTAATGGGAGGTACTTGATGGCATGTAGATCGTCACCGCGGGCCATGTGGATATGGAGGAGGAAATCTTCGATCCATACTACGGGGTCTGTTGTGCCATCATATGATTCGATATTCATGGGTTTAAAACCTTCTGGGAACTCGTGATCCATTACTTCATCAGTGAAGCATAGGGGGTGAGCGGCGCCTCTGTGCCGGGCTATATCACGACGCAGTTCATATGAGTCTTGTCTGTTGTATTTGGCCCGGCCGGATTTGCTTTTAGTGTATCCGGCGTGACGGTCATCGTCATGCGTTGGGGCGTGCCCCCGTGATTCGTAGATCGATCTTGTATGTCCTGCTTTGTTTTCCAATACGTCTCGCAGTTCCTGCGTGTTGCCTCAGGCCTTTGTGTTTTTAATTGACTGGCGACGGGGTGCGAGCTGGACTTCGGCCTGATATGCCGCTTTGTCTCGGCCACGAGGTGGTTGGTCAACCGCATCATACGCTGGGAGCGTAGGCTTTAATGCTTCCTCCTTGAGTTGGGGTAGCAACCTGCGCTTTGGGTAACTTTTGGTTGGGCGTTCGAGTTCGTGTTGCTCGGCCGCCAGGACCTCGGTCCATCTATCCGCTAGCAGATCTTGGTCAGCTTGAAGCTGTTGTTGCTTTTTCTTCAGGCTTTTTGCTATGGCTATAAGCCGGCGCTTGAAGCGCTCCTATTTGGCGGGATCCTCAGGCACGATAAATTCGTCGTCGCCAAGGCTCACCTCGCCTTCGGAGAGAAGCATGTAATTGTCATCCTCTGATTCTCTGTCTGCTGCCTGTTCCTTAGGGCTGGCTTGCCCATCCTCCCGCTCGAGGCCTGGCTGGAGGGGATTGTCTTCGTCTTTGGCGCTATCCGCAACGTTATTGTCTCTTGTGCCGGTATCACCGTTTTTGCTATGGCGGGGCTTAGAGCGGCGCCGTTGACGCCGGTGCTTAAATTGCTTCTCGGGGGCATTATCCTCTGTTGCCTTATTGCCATCGCTTTCTTTGGGGGTGTCCACCATGTATATATCATATGATGAGGTGGCAGTCCAGCGCCCTGTGGGCGGTGGTTCCTGTTCTTCTCCTACATCACCATCCATACCGTTGATGTCTTCGGAGCCGAAATCAAGCATGTTGGTTAAGTCGTCGACAATGGCTATTAAGTGGGTGGTGGGTGGGGAATGAATTTCTTCGCCGTCCGCTTCCCACTCGAGCCGGACATAGTTCGGCCAAGGGTCTCCTGACAAGGAGAGAGATTTCAATGAATTTAGCAAGTCGCCCAAGGGCGAGTGCTGAAAGATATCCGCGGAGGTGAACTCCATGATCGGTGCCCAATCAGATTCGATAGGCACGAACACGGGCGGTTCAGAGCCTGTGGCCGGGGATGAATCCAAGGGTCCGGCAACACAAGTCTCATAGGGGGTGAAGTCAGTATTAGGCTCTATCGCCGCTGAGTGTGCGGCCTCCGTGGCGGGGTCTATCCACACGTCCTCGGACAGCACGATCTGCTCCGGATCGAGGGCCAGAGTATCCACAGGTGTGATCTCCCGAACACCGTCCGACGGCAGAGCTAAGTCATGCTCGTCAAGATTGTGCGGCACACCTGACATGGGCTCGAATCCGTCGAAGATCAAGTCTCCGTGGATGTCGGCAGTGTAGTTTAACCTTCCAAACTTGACCTGATGGCCAGGGGCGTAGCTCTCAATATGCTCCAGATGGCCAAGCGAGTTGGCCCGCAGTACGAAGCCGTCAAATACGAAGATTTGTCCAGCGAGAAAAACCTCACCCTGGATCGCATCGTTGCCGATGATTGAAGGAGCCGTCAAGCCTTATGGTGATGACACGGTGGAACTCTCATGAAAGCACCAATGTCGGTTTCAAAACCGGCGGATCTCGGGTAGGGGGTCCTGAACTGTGCGTCTAAGGCGGATGGTAACAGGAGGTAGGGGACACACTGTTTACCCAGGTTCGGGCCCTCTCGATGGAGGTAATACCCTACGTCCTGCTTGATTGATCTTGATGGTATGAGTATTACAAAAGTTGATCTACCACGAGATCGTAGAGGCTAAACCCTAGAAGCTAGCCTATGATTCTAATTGTTGTTTTCCTATGGACTAAACCCTCCGGTTTATATAGACACCGGAGGGGGCTAGGGTTACACAGAGTCGGTTACAAGGGAGGAGATCTACATATCCGAATTTCCAAGCTTGCCTTCCATTCAAAGGAGAGTCCCACCCGGACACGGGACGAAGTCTTCAATCTTGTATCTTCATAGTCCCACAGTCCGGCCAAAGTATATAGTCCGGCTGTCCGAGGACCCCCTAATCCAGGACTCCCTCAAGGTCCATTTGTCTTCTTCATCGACTCATTCTTCTTCCTTGCGGGATTTCGGGCAAGATGACCATACCCTCGAAATCACTTCTATCTTTGCTTGCTAGTTGTTCGTTCTATCGCTATGTCGTGCTACCTACCACTTGTTATATCATGCCTGCCATATTGCCATGTCAAGCCTCTAACCCACCTTCCTAGCGAACCATTCTTTGGCTATGTTACCGCTTTGCTCAGCCCCTCTTATAGCATTGCTAGTTGTAGGTGAAGCTAAAGTTTGTTCCATGTTGGAACATGGATATGTTGGGATATCACAATATCTCTTATTTAATTAATGCATCTATATACTTGGTAAAGGTTGGAAGGCTCGGCCTTATTCCTGGTGTTTTGTTCCACTCTTGCCGCCCTAGTTTCCGTCATACCGATGTTATGTTCCTTGATTTTGCGTTCCTTACGCGGTTGGGTGTTATGGGAACCCCTTGATAGTTCGCTTTGAATAAAACTCCTCCAGCAAGGCCCAACCTTGGTTTTACATTTTCCTAACAACCTATTACCTTCCGTTGGGTCGGCCAACCCGAGGGTCATCTTTATTTTAACCCCCTGGGCCAGTGCCTCTCTAAGTGTTGGTCCGAACCGGGCAGCCTGCGGGGCCACCTCGGGGAAACTTGAGGGCTGGTTTTACTCATAGCTTGACCTATCTGGTGTTGCCCTGAGAACGAGATATGTGCAACTCCTATCGGGATTGTCGGCACATCGGGCGGCTTTGCTGGTTTTGTTTTACCATTGTTGAAATGTCTTGTAACCGGGATTCCGAGACTGATCGGGTCTTTTTGGGAGAAGGAATATCCTTCGTTGACCGTGAGAGCTTGTGATGGGCTAAGTTGGGACACCCCTTGTCGGTGTCAAAACCGGAGGATCTCGGGTAGGGGGTCCCGAACTGTGCGTCTAAGGCGGATGGTAACAGGAGGCAGGGGACACGATGTTTTACCCAGGTTTGGGCCCTCTTGATGGAGGTAAAACCCTACGTCCTACTTGATTATTCTTGATAATATGAGTAGTGCAAGAGTTGATCTACCACAAGATCAGAGAGGCTAAACCCTAGAAGCTAGCCTATGGTATGATTGTCTGTTGTCCTACGGACTAAAACCCTCTGGTTTATATAGACACCGGAGGGGGCTAGGGTTACACAAGGTCGGTTACAAAGGAGGGGATATACATATCTGTATTGCCTAGCTTGCCTTCCACGCTAAGTAGAGTCCCATCCGGACACGGGACGAAGTCTTCAATCTCATATCTTCATAGTCCAACAGTCCGGCCAAAGGATATAGTCTGGCTGTCCGGAGACCCCCTAATCCAGGACTCCCTCAGTAGCCCCTGAACCAGGCTTCAATGACGATGAGTCCGGCGCGCAGTGTTGTCTTCGGCATTGCAAGGCGGGTTCCTCCTTCAAATACACCACGGAAGAGTTTGAATACAAGGATAGTGTCTGACCCTGCAAAATAAGTTCCACATACCAACATAGAGAGAATAATATTTCCACAAATCTAATCTGCGGACATGTTTTGGTAGCATGACATCACGCCACAACCCGGTAATTATTTGAACCGTTTTTCTCTAACCAGCCCCGCACATAACGCGAGGCAGTTTCTTGACACGTCTTGTCAAAGCAGAGATCGTGCTCCCCTTATCACGGGATTCTCATCAATACAAACGTGGGTAACCCAACTGTGCATGTTGGTATGACTCCTAGATCTTAGATAAGTCTCAAACGGCCACAAGGAGGGCGCCTGATATTCATCCTCTTTATAAAGGGACAAGGCTTTTTCTTTTTTCCCTCCCGTGCTCAATCGAATCCTTCCCCCGCCTCGAGTTCGAACACCCAAAGCCCAGGTCAGGTGCTTCGGACCTTCAATCATGTCCGGATCCAGCCTTCAAGGCCAGTGGATGCCTTCCTCCGTCACGGAGGAGGACATCAAGAAGTTGAGGGAGGCCAGATATTTGACCGCCGAAATTTCGCATAGGCTGCCCGCCCAAGGGCAGGTCGTCCCTACTCCCGAACCCAACGAGAGCGTTGTGTTCATCTCCCACTTCCTCCGAGGACTAGGCCTTGCTCTGGATCCCGTCGTTAGGGGTCTTATGTTCTATTACGGGCTGGATTTTCACGATCTGGCCCTGAATTCCCTTCTTCACATCTCATCATTTATTGTTGTTTGTGAGGCCTTCCTCCGCATTACCCCCCACTTCGGCCTGTGGCTCAAGACCTTCGATGTGAAGCCGAAGATGGTCGAGGGGCAGTACGCAGCGTGTGGAGGTGCTCTAATAAGCAAAATTTCTGACACTCCATGTCCAAATGGTTCCTTTCCAGAGGTGTCCGGATTGTGGCAACGGGAGTGGTTTTACGCCACAGCTCCCCGAAGTGCCAAGTGGGTAGCTGCCCCCACCTTTCGCTCGGGCCCTCCACCACAACTGATGTCATGGATCAGCAGGGGGCTGAGCTGGGGTCCAGCCAAGGACGTGCCAATACTGCAGAGCCGTATCCGAGATCTCTTCGAGGGAGATTTCAGTCTGGTTATGGTAATGCAAGTTATGATGGTTCGTCGAGTCCAGCCTTGCAAACGCCAGCCCCTCCGCCTGTGGGAATTCAACCCGGAAGGACCGCATGCTATTCAGAATTTCCTCGGCATGACGCATGAGGAGATGTACAGATCATTCTTCGGACCCCAAATAGAGTGTCCGGATACAAGCGAGGACGTGGGCCTCAGCTGCAACCGCCCCGCTGCCCAAGTAAGCAATCCCATGGCCGAAC
Organism: Triticum urartu; assembly: GCF_003073215.2. NCBI lineage: Eukaryota > Viridiplantae > Streptophyta > Magnoliopsida > Poales > Poaceae > Triticum > Triticum urartu. Next base: position 439,227,163 of record NC_053023.1, read on the forward strand.
ACACTATCCTTTTATTTATCATGACATCATTCTGAAAATTGCTCTTTGACCAGGACTGGATAACAAAGGCGAAGATGATCCGGTGTTCGGCCCCCCTTCCTGAAGGCTTGGACAATCCGGTGTTGGAAAAGATGCTCGAGCCAGCACCTTGTCTAGTGCCCTCAAAGGAAGATGAAGGGGGGAATAAAGAGGGCGAAAGCGGGCCTCCATCGCTACCTATTCCAATCGAGGGAATGAGCGCCTCCGCGAGGGAGGATAACCAAGGGGGAGAATCTTACGGTCTCTCTCCCCGGGGAAGGAAGAGGACTACCTCTGAAGAACCGAAAACTAAAGTTTCCAAACGGGAGAAGAAATCTTCGCCAGAGGGTCCTGCCTTGGAGGGCATTCTTGCCGCACAATGTCCGCACGGGGATCAACCCTCTACCGAGCTGTAAGTAATCAAAAAGTACTTAATAGTGAAGATATCCTACCTTACTTCCGAAGACAATAACCGATGCTTGTAAATTGTAGCCCGGATCGCAGCCCTTCTCGACAGAGTTCATCTTCGGGGGATCTTCTTTCGGAGATGATGGAGAGCGAAACGCTCCCCCGGACTCCCCAGCTCAAGAAGCGGGCGACCTTGAAGTGTCGTCGCGAAGGGTATCTCCGGATCCAATATCGCCAGAGGATAACCCTTTGGCTGTCCGGCATCCCCAGTATCCGGCTCCTGAGGAGAGCGACAGCAAGGGTCCGTACTGTGTGCGGTCGGACACGCTGAAAGATCTTCTGGGGAAAGCTGTCGTCTCGAAAGCGCATCGTACACTAATGGGTACGGTAATTGAAAGGATTTCATCCACCGAAAGCGGTTTGCACGAAGCTTTTATGAGTCTGCTGAAAGGCTTTGAGGTACGTAAAATAATGTATACCTTTAATAATACCACATATGTTAGGTATGCCCATGCAGATAGTAGCCCCTGAGACTCTGTTTTCATCGAGAACGGCGGCAAACAGAGGATCATAGTCCGAGGTAATAACCAGACTGCCTGTATGCGCAGGTGGTTGAAGCTCCGGTGGCTAGCCGGACTGATGGGTGTGCCGAACTAAAGCGGCAGCTAGATGCGGCAGATGCCGACATCGTGCTTGTCAACAAGCGGCTTGACGAGGCACATGGTGAGTGATTTTTCTGGTGATCGTCACATAATAAGAGTAGCATGATGCCAGTATCTTTAATATATTGTGACTGCAGATGGAGCTGCCACCGTGGAGACCCTTCGGGCAGAGCTTGCCCGAGCCAAGGAGCAAGCAAGGAGTAGCAATGCGGCCGCTTTAAAGGCGGCCGAAGAGTTAAAGGCCGAACAGGCCGCACATTGCGGGAGCAAAGAAAAAATTTCCAAGATGGCCATGGAGTTAAAAGATGTTGCTGACCGTTACTGGCTTCTTGAAGAAGAAAACCGGGTGAAGACGACGTACCTGGAGAAGGCCCGGGTGGCTGCCAAGGAAGCCTGCTCCAAAATTAGAGCGACGAAGGAGGAGTTGAATCAAGCTACGGATATCGTTTCTGGGAAGCCCTTCTTGTTGTGGACGAAGTTCAGAGATCTGAAATATGCTCCTCTGGACCGGCTATGGAGTTCTGCGGATGAGTATATGGATTTGGCTGCAAGTGCTGCGGATGCTATGGAGTACTTCAAGGATCAGAAATATACCTGGCCATTCCTCGGGCCGGGCCGGGCTTCGGGTCAGGCCAACCAAAGCCCGACGCAAAAAACCCAGGCCCGAGCCCGGCCTGGCCGTCGGGCCTAAAAATCAGGCCCGAGCCCGGCCCATCACACTAAAAGCCCATCGGGCCTCGGGCCACGGGCCGGGCCTCTTCCTTAAATGGCGAAATCAACGGGCCCGGCCCAGCCCGGGCTTCGGGCTCAAAACCTAGGCCCGAGCCCGGCCCATGGACAAGGCCGGGTCGGGCCAGGTCGGGTCGGGCCGACTGGGCCGGGCTGCCCATGGCCAAGTATAATCAGAAAGGTCCTGAAGTGGAGAAGCTATTCTGGTCACAGTTTCAAGCTCCAGTCCGTCTGCTGTTGCTGAATGAGCGATTGACCAGTTGGGCCGAGCTCCATAGATTATCCGGACTGGCCATGAGGTCCGTTGTGGATCATTTGTGGCCAGGAGGGCCAAGGCCAAATAGCTACTTTAGCTTAGTGCAACAATTCCTTGGCGCTATGCCACGCATCGATGCTGTAAAGAGGTCAGCGTGCATGGAAGGCTCGCGGATGGCCCTTGCCCGTGTCAAAACATACTGGGCGGAGATGGATGCCGCCATTGTTGCGGCACAGGGTTCGGCCATAGGCCGAGTGGCTACCGAGCACTACTTTGAAGAAGTTCTTGAAGGCGCTCATTCGATAGAGGCTCAGTGCCCGAAGAATATTATGTTTGAGTGACATGTATTCCCATTGTAAAAACAATGTTTTATTGAATTTATCAAGGCTGTGTTTATACTTTTGCCCGAGAGTACTATGATGCCTCCTGTGCGGCCGTTTATGTATATATATATAACCTGAAAGATGGCAATCATCGGCTTCAGCCCCTGCGCATATAATGCGGGGGTGTTCGCAGAAGACGCATGTTCACACTTGATCCAACGTCTTGGTCCATTAAGGAGGTGATAGCGCAGCGAACTAGGCAACCGGACTATAATGCTTTAACACTTTCACTTAGCCAGAGGAGTTTGACAGTGGGGCTACTATATAGCCCCTGGTGGCTTCGCACTCATCCGAATTCGGGGTGTGTACATGCCTGGCCGGGAAACAGCCCTTCGTTAAGGCGGAGGAATCCCGAAGATTCCGCTAGGTCATCGAGTGGTTGACCAGTCTCACGCTATATCATGATAGCCAGTTTTTGGCTTTCTCTACTGAGGTGCTCGTCCGAATGAACCAGGGCACAATCGCAGTAGTTCTCCTGGTGTCGCCTTAGCCAATAGAGCGGAACGTAAGGCAGGAAAACACAGGAACCGGGCAAACCCAACATTTGACCAAAGACATGATTCGGAGCTGATGCATATAAGGCCAAACTCGCGACGCCGAACACTCCCTAAGGTATTCGGTCTTTATGATGTAAACCGGGCCTAAACAGTGCCCTTTGTAATAAGCCCCTGGAGTCCAGGTACGTGAAATATTCTGACGTGGCCACATGCCAATACGTCAGCATCCTTCTCAATTGTACTGAGAATCCGAGGGATGTGTATCAACAAGAGACAGTAAAAAAGGTTTACGCAGGGTCTTAATCTAAAAAGAATCCTTGGAACGGGTCCCTGCTGCATGTCTGCGCCTGTGTCTCCGTTGTGCCGTGTCCTGGACGGGTGTAGCACGATGGTCATCTGTAAAAGAGAGGAACTTAGTTGAAAAGTTACCGTGCAAAAAGGTAGGTTATACTAAATAAACTATATACAGTTCAAGATGAGTAGAGTTGAGCCTAATTGCCACTTGTTTGTGCGTGTTGAGCCCCTTGTATTGTAATAGGGGTGTAGCCATCAAACCTGTATCAAGTACATATAGCTGCGCCGGACTCGTCTAACCGCGTCCGTGGTCTTAACAACCTGGCAGATGCATTAGTTGGTGAGGCCGTTTAGTGTGCGGCTGCCAAGGCAGCCACACGGTCTTCCACATGCAAGGAGCGCTCAATATTTCCATTTACTGTAATGATGCCACGTGGACCGGGCATCTTAAGCATGAGAGAAGTGTAATGCGGTATTGCGTTAAAGTGAGCGAAAGCTTCGCGTCCGAGTAGTGCTTGATAACCACTTTGGAACGGAGCGATGTGGAATGTTAAATTTTCGCCGCGGAAGTTATCGGGAAAGCCGAATATAACCTCTAGTAGCAGGGAGCCCGTGCAATGGGCCTCTGGGCCTGGTGTTACTCCTTTAAAGGTAGTATTGCTGCGGCTAATTTTTGTTGGGTCTATCCCCATTTTGTGGACTGTGTCCTGATATATCAAGTTTAAACTGCTGCCGCCGTCCATCAGGACTCGTGTGAAGTGGTATCCGTCAATTATTGGATCTAATACCAAGGCAGCCCATCCTGCACGCCGGATACTTGCTGAGTAATCCCGATGGTCGAAGGTGATCGGTTGGGACGACCAGTGGCAGAACTTCACGGTGATAGGCCCTGGGGCATGTGTCTCTAGGAGTGCCGCTTTGTTTCTCCCCTTTTTCACGTGTAACACGTTTACTGTTTTGACTTCTGATGGGAATTTCTTCTGTTCCCCAGTGCTTTGCTTGCGAGGCTCGTCCGCGTCTTCGCTTGGTGTATCCTGCCCCTTATGTTCGGCGTTGAGCTTGCCGGACTGCTTGAAGACCCAACATTCTCTATGGGTATGATTTGCAGGTTTATCGGGGGTGCTATGGATCTGACATATTTGGTCCAGAATCTTGTTTAGGCTGGACAGTTCGTCTCTGTTGCCTTTGGAGGGTAGCTTTAGCTGACCTGGCCAAGAGCTCCTGAATCCGGCGTTTACCGCTGAAAGTGCGTTATATCGACTAGAGGGGGGGTGAATAGGCGATTTTTATGAAAGTCTTCAAAACGTGGAAGTTATGAAGACAAACGATAGAAATAAACCTATTACCATGCAGCGGAAGGTAGACTACACTAGGCAAGCCATAGTCAAGTATTCAATAAAGTGAAAGCACAATGACTTAATAGCAGCAATGTAGTAAGGATCGGGTAGGAAGATATTATGAAGCCATACAGAACATGCAGTCACTCAGTGAAGACAAAAGATAGTGCAAACATACAATGACTTCACAAGGAGCAACAGTAAGTAAAGGGAAGGGAAGATGAAACCAGTGACTCATTGAAGACAATGATTTGTTGGACCAGTTCCAGTTGTTGTGACAACTGTACATCTGGTTGGGGCGGCTAGGTATTTAAACCTTAGGACACACAGTCCCGGACACCCAGTCCTGAACACGCAGCTCAGGACACCCAGTCCTCACCGTATTCCCCTTGAGCTAAGGTCACACAGACCTCGCCCAATCACTCTGGTAAGTCTTCAAGGTAGACTTTCAAACCTTCACAGACTTCGTTCACCTGCAATCCACAATGTCTCTTGGATGCTCAGAACGCGACGCCTAACCGGCTGGAGGATGCACAGTCCTCAAGTGTAATAAGTCTTCAGATCACACAGACAAGAAGACTCAAGTGATGCCCAATTCTCTTTGGCTCTGGGTGTTTAGGGCTTTATCCTCGCAAGGAATTCTCTCTCAAAGGCTTCGAAGTGGGTTGCTCTCAGACGACAAAAGCCGTACTCTTAATCTGAGCAGCCAACCGTTTATGGTTATGGGGGGTGGGCTATTTATAGCCACTTGGCAACCCGACCTGATTTGTCCGAAATGACCCTGGGTCACTAAGGAACTGACACGTGTTCCAACGGTCAGATTTCAAACTCACACGGCAACTTTACTTGGGCTACAAGCAAAGCTGACTTGTCCAACTCTGGACAAGATTCGCTCTCATAGTCTTCACTCGAAGACATAGGTTTTGGTTAGGCATCACTTCAGTCATTCTGACTGGTTCTCTTGGACCCCACTTAACAGTACGGTGGTTCCTATGACTCAACACAAAAGAAAAAGAACTACGAAAGATCTAAGTCTTCGAGCTCCATAGGCTTCATGTGGTGTCTTCTCTTGTCATAGTCTTCAATGTGAATATCTTCATATACCACCTTTGACTTCAATGTCTTCATACATTTTGAGGGGTCATCTCTGGTAGGAAAACCGAATCAATGAGGGACTTCTACCTGTGTTATCCTGCAATTCTCATAAACACATTAGTCCCTCAACTAGGTTTGTCGTCAATACTCCAAAACCAACTAGGGGTGGCACTAGATGCACTTACAATCTCCCCTTTTTGGTGATTGATGACAAACTAGTTGAAGTTTTCAACGGGGAATATAATCTGGGAAATTGTAAAGGATAAGGAATTGTCTTCATAAGTTGCAAGGGCTCCCCCTGAAGATGTGCATATAAGTAATTTGCTTTTGGAATGCAAATGCACATGGCAGGTTGTACTTGTGGAGATCCACTTCAACTTATGATGACAATCCACTATGCATGTGAAAGTATATGAAGATAATGACAATGCATAATGGAAAATGGACGTCTGCAGAATGATCTAAGTGCGGAATTTATCGTCGCACATGCGGAATTTATCATCACAAAACAAAGTGGCAGATAAGTAGCAGACGACCATCGAGTTTAAGTGTTACAACTCAAAGAACCAAATGTAGCAAAACAAGAGTTGTAAGCACGAAGCAAAATATAAAGCACCCGCCCATATGGACCCGCTTGAAGACTATCAACCTCATATGCTTCTCCCCCTTTTGTCAGTAAGGACCAAAAAGGTTTGAAGACATAGAGCATCTACTCGTTCCCATGCGGAGTAGGTGAAGTAGCAGGGTCGTTGGTGGTGTTTGGCGGTACTGAAGAGCTTGGAGCAGAGTTGACGCGTGCTGAAGGAGGTGGTGGTGAAGTAGCATCATCTTCATCCTCGATAACTCTGGCAATCACTGTTGCAGCAGATGAAGAGAACTCAGAGTCTTCAAGGGATGGAGTTCCTAGCAGCACAGCTCTTCGAGGAGGTGTGGAGTCAAACTTGAATCGCTCAGTGAAGCCATCCTCTTGGAGATCATCTTCAGAACACATCATCGTTAGCCCTTTCCATGTGCGGCGACATGTTTCATGGGCAACGAAAGCATTCTTGGTGGCAAGATTGCGAATGCGATTAACCTCCACCAAGAGGCTTTTCATCTGACGCTTTAGCCAGTCATGATGCCTATCATGTTTCTGATGAAGAGCCACAAGAAGCTCTCGGTCGTTGAGAACACGAGTGCGCTTCTTGGGTCTTGGAGCAGTTGTACTATCAGTGGCTTCAGTAGACGCAGGGTGTGGTGCACGTGTAGTGCCAGCCAGAGGATACACCCGAGTGACTGCTTCAACTCCTTCAATGTTCTGTGAGAAACTCTGATGCTCTGCATTCTGAAGACTTAGTGGTTCCTTTGCAGGCTCAGGATAGATGGCTTCAGTAGAGATATCCACATCAGGCAGAAAAATCCTATGATTGCGAGCAGATTGCTGATATGAGATATCGGAGTGAAGTTTAATTAGCCGCATTACCCATGGGGCATAGAACTTTAAGCCAAACAGATCAGAGCCTGATGCAGCAAGTTGGCGGATGAATAAGTCCTGTGCATTGAAGCATTTTCCATGAAGAATATAGAAGACCAAAGTCTTCATTGCACCCTCAAGCTTGGCATTTGGAGAGTGCCCTTTGATGGGCTAGAGAGTTCGCCTGATGATGTGATAGATGGTTCTTGGCAGATACTCAAGGTCTTCAACGAAGAACTCCGTTGGATAAGCAGCATCTTGGGGCAATGGCTTCATCATGCTGAGCATCTGACTCATATCAGGTTCCGGCCTCTTAAAGATGCTCTCAATAGCTTCACTATGCAGCTGACAGCCATGCTCGTAGAGATCGCCAGGAGTGGGCAAACCAATGAGCTCAATGATGTCAAATGCATTGGCTTCGTGATGAACATTTCCGGTCATCCACTCCAGGACCCAAGTCTTCGGATCTCTGATGTACCCGCGGATGTGAAGTGTGGCATAGAATTGGAGCAGCAACTCTTCATTCCAATGCTCTTGGTCAGTAACGAACGGCAGCAGTCCAACTTCCTTGAAGCAATCCGAAGCTTCTTCCAGACAAGGCAGGCCAGCTATGGCTTCAATGTCAAGGCACTTGTGTGGGAAGATGCGACCTTGGTTGTAAATAATGCATGAGTAATAGCTTCGCTGAGGATAGCTCCAGAACCGATCAGATGATATCCTTTCCCTTGAGTAGGGGTTCCTGGAGCTATCGAAGAATGTGTTGTCTGCCCTGAAGCCATTGATATTGAAGGAGCCAGGTGCTGATGCAGGACCTGGGAACCTTGGCAATCTTGGGATTGGCTTCTGTACCTGAGGCCTGTGCTCAACATGATAGTCGAACTGGGGACCGGCAGCAGACTCGGGAACAGAAGTGACGGGGTCAGTGGCTTCGCTGTCTTCTTCTTCCATTGGGGAGGGCTCCACATTAGCTTCATTGGTGGTTGTGGCGGCCGCAAGATTTTCATCCTCCACTTGACGAGCTGGAGGGTCGGTCACAAGCACGTTCTCCTTGAGAACTGCTTCTTGGTGGGACAGGGGAGTGGCAACTTGTGGGACTTCATCTTCCGCGGCTGATGCAGCCGGATTGTCTTCAGCAGAGACTTGAGGCCTTGGACCTTTGCGAAGCGTGCGCAACGCGGGCGACGCCTGTGGAGTTGGAGTGGGTTGGGCCTCATAGTCTTCTTCCTCTTGTGGGCGATCTGCCCATGAAGCATCCTGTGCAATTGGCGTCAGTGGACGACCAATGCCGATGAGTTCGCTGTTCTGAGGAAGGACTGCACCATCTTTTACATTGTCATGTTGACCAATGTCTTCAGCAGCGATGGGATCAGCTGCTGGAAAGTCTTCAGCTTCATGAGCCTCCGTGGAAGTAGGCTCATGGATAGTCAGTTGGCGTTCAGCTTCAAGATAGACCATAGAAATGGGTTCAACTATCAAGGGCTCTGTGGGAGCAGCCCGATCTTTCTTGGTCTTCCTCTTCTTCTTGGAGGGGGCAATTGGAGAGGCTTCAGAATGTTTCCTCTTCCTGGCTTCAGCCTCAGCAGTCCTTGTCTTCTTGAGCTCTGAAGCGGTTGACCGGCTTTTTGGCTTCGAGTCAGTCAGTCTAGTTGGGAAGACAATCGGAACTGCTTCCTGCCGTGGTGCGTCAGGTTCAGCCGTAGCAGGCTTCTTCTTCTTCTTCTTTGCGGCCATCCTGGGGTCGATGCCAGGACGCCCAAGGGCCTTGCGCTTCTCAGCCTCATTGTAGGCTTGCACACATCTGTCAGCCAGAGTCTTCATGCGCTCACGCGAACCCTGAGCTTCTGCACGTTTCTTTACAAAGGCTTCCTTGAGCTCGTGCATCACACTCTTGAAGTTCTTCACTTCCTGCACGCTGAGCTTGGCCATATGCTTCTTGAACTGAGCCTTTTCATAGTCAATCTTTTGCTTCAGTTCAACATTGCGCTGGGCAATAGCGAGTTCTGAAGCAATGGCACCTTGGAAGGCGACACTGAGGCCAATTGGTAGCTGCAGATCTTCAAAGCTGATGTTTGGCGTGTCAAACCACTCGTCAATGAAGTTGTGGATGATGGTCACATCAAAGAGAGGCAGATCATTGAAGATTTCTGCTTCTTCTTTGCTCTTGATGAGTTGCTCAAGAGCGTCATCTGCTAGATCTTCATCACTTGACAGATCAATGTCGTCATTGCGCAGAATGGCAGCAGCAGTTAGCTCTTGTCCGGTGTGAGGCAGAGGCATCTTGACTTTCTGGGGCTTGGAGATGCGAGATAAGTCTTCGGACTGCACACTGTATTCAGGAGGTGCAGTTGCCAGTGGCTTCGCCCTTGAGATTTTTGGTGAGGGGGCAGGCTTTGAAGCTTTAGGCTTCTTCATCTTCTTTGTCTTCGGCGCTGCAGGAGCTTCTTCTGATTCAGCGTCAGCTGCAGGCTCATTCACTGCAGTCCCTAGAACTAAGATGCGGGTGATGAGGCCTTCAAGGTTGTAGAAAGGACCAATGACATTGGGTTCTGCATCTCGTGTGCCATCTGCCCTTGGTGCCAAGGGACCAGGGTTGAAGTCTAACCCCAAAGTCTTCTTGTTCTGCTTTGCTGAGTTTTGGGCAAACTGGAAGTCGTGCTTGAACAGATTGTCGTCACGACACCATAGTAGTGACGATGGGTGTGCATCAGCAGGCTGTGGCCCACGGACCATGCAGGGATAGAAGCCTTGTTCAATGGCTTTATCTCTGGACCTGGGCAGAAGATTCTTGTATAGGATGTCTCCCCACAGTCTCTTGATGGCGTTTTTCTCAGCATATTCCTGGGTTACAAATCGGTATTTGAACCATTGTTCTGCCCAATATCTTCGAATCCATTGGATTCGGGTCTTGCGCTGATTGTAATCCTCTTCAGGATCTGTCTTGTATAGTTCTGAGAGTTCATATGGCAGATCTCTGGATGTTTCTCCACGACGCTTTCTGCCACCCTTCCTTGCTTCTTTCTCTGAAGCCATAAACTTTAACTTGAAAGGCTTCAACACGTTCAAAGGCTTCAAAGGTTTTCGCTTGCTGGACCAACAGGAACTGGCTTCGGGAGAATTAATGTGATGTTGTACTATGAGAACCAAAGGATTCTCCCACGGACATGTACCTGTGATAGCATTAAGGTGCGAGGGAAGGGGGAGAGGTCATATGCATTCTCAGAAGATTTTGAAGATAAATCAGTTTAGAAGACATTGACCTCATCGTGCGAAGACATTCACTCATAGATAAGGAGTTGGTTCCAGATTTGTACGAATCCACAGATCAGTACAAGTGAGGAATCTAACTACTTTGTGAAGCATAAGTGAATATACTAGGCATGTTATGAGATGCAGTATGAGAGAGATCTAACTTGTGTGAATAGAAACTACTTGTGGTAGAAAGTGACAAATCCATAGGATCAACAGTGCTGTAAAAAGGAAGTTTTATTTACCACACTAAGAACTGCTAGACGAAGTGGAAGATGAGGCCGAGCAGTTCGATCTTCCGTGCCCTAACTTGGCGACGGAGGACACCTACGGCGACAGCGGAGAGGACGATGTCCGCGGTCGGCGTGAAGACGGCGTCGGAGAGGTTGCGGCAGCGAAGCGCTTCGTCGCCGGCGTCGGAGAGGGCTAGCGGTGGCGCTAGGGTTCGTGCGAGAGTGGAAGAAGAGATAATGACCGCTGTGAAGTGTGTATTTATAGGTACATGGGCGGCACTGCGCTATTACACAGGTGCCCCTGGCGATTCGCATCTGAGGAACACGTGGCCATTATGCAGAATGTTGGGGTTTGTTCCACGTCCCACGCACGCCTTGATTGTCGGGTGGTCGTTCCTACTTCTCCGGGTTTCATGTGGAGGAATGAGCATTGAAAACGGACTTAATGGTTGTCTCTGTATCTTCTGCTGACAAGGACGCAGAGAAGACATTCGACAGTTTCAATAGAATGCATATGATTTGGAGAGATAGAATTTGAGATAGAAAGCATAGAGAGGTTAGGGTCCGATCACATTCACTTAGTTCAAAAGATTCAACAATGAAGACATAGCTATAAGTGAATGCTGTAGAGGACAGAACACTAATATATATATATATATAATCAACATAGTGAAGATAATCATGAAGATATGTTGAGATCGAAGCCAAACCAAATGTGAAGACATTGCAAGGTAACGCCATGAGTGAAACACTTCAAAATAGAACATTTGGTGGTGGCATTACCCACCGTATAGGAAGTATTAGACCCAGACACGGCGCACAATTATCGTGGTGCTCCGAAGTCAAATTCCACATTAATATATTCACACTTAGAATGTATGTCTTCATTGATTGAAGATATACTTTACTTCGTGTGTTGCACATCTAAGTCATCAATATGCATAAGGGTTAGGATGTGTGCCTGATCACAGGACATTTGAGGATTCCAGGATGTTTAGCTCACACCGTAACTTGCAAAATCTCTTCTCATCCAAGGGCTTGGTGAAGATATCTGCCAATTGCTCTTCAGTGTTGACGTGTATGATATCAATATCTTTCTTCACAACATGATCTCTGAGAAAGTGATGACGGATTTCAATGTGCTTTGTCTTCGAGTGCTGAACTGGGTTGTTGGCGATCTTGATGGCGCTTTCGTTGTCGCAGTAAAGTGGCACTTGCTTCAGATGAATGCCATAGTCCTTGAGTGTTTGCTTCATCCACAGAAGCTGAGCGCAGCAAGATCCAGCAGCAATGTATTCAGATTCAGCAGTGGAGAGAGATACACAGTTCTGCTTCTTTGAAGACCAACATACAAGTGATCGTCCCAGAAAGTGACATGTGCCTGATGTAGACTTGCGATCAACTTTGTCACCAGCATAATCAGCATCCGAGAATCCAACCAGATCAAACTCTGAGCCCTTTGGATACCATAATCCTAGAGTTGGGGTGTGAGCCAAATATCGAAGAATTTGCTTCACAGCTAAGTGATGCGACTCCTTTGGTGCCGCTTGAAATCGAGCACACATGCAAACACTAAGCATAATATCTGGCCTAGATGCACATAGATAAAGTAAAGAACCAATCATTGAGTGGTGTACCTTTTGATTGAACTCTTTACCATTGTCGTCGGGACCCAGATGATGTTTGGCTGGCATAGGTGTTGTGAAGCCTTTGCAGTCTTGCATACCAAACTTCTTCAGGCAATCTTTGAGATACTTCTCTTGAGATATGAAGATGTCGTTGCGTTGTTGTCGTATTTGAAGACCGAGGAAGAACTTCAGCTCTCCCATCATGGACATCTGATATTGCTCTTGCATCATATATCCAAACTCTTCACTATACTTCTGATTGGTGCAGCCGAAGATAATGTCATCCACATATATTTGGCACACAAACAGTTCACCATCATATGTCTTCATGAAGAGAGTGGGGTCTAGGGAACCAGGTATGAAGCCTTTGCTCTTCAGGAAGTATTTGAGTGTGTCATACCAGGCCCGAGGAGCTTGTTTGAGGCCATACAGTGCCTTGTTGAGCTTGTATACCAAGTCATGATGTTTTGGATCTTCAAAGCCAGGCGGTTGTGCAACATACATTTCTTCTTCAATCTTGCCATTGAGAAAAGCACTCTTCACATCCATTTGATATAGAAGTATGTTGTGATGATTTGCATAGGCCAGCAGTATGCGTATGGCTTCAAGTCTAGCCACAGAGCAAATGTTTCATCGAAGTCAATGCCTTCCACTTGAGTATATCCTTGAGCAACGAGAAGAGCTTTGTTTCTGACAATTTGACCATGCTCATCTTGCTTGTTGCGGTATATCCATTTGGTGCCTATTATATTGTGCTTCCGTGGATCAGGACGCTTAACTAGTTCCCATACATTATTCAGCTCAAACTGTTGAAGCTCTTCTTGCATAGCTTGAATCCATTCAGGTTCCATGAAGGCTTCTTCAACTTTCTTGGGTTCTGTTATTGAGATGAATGCGAAGTGCCCACAGAAATTTGCTAGCTGAGTTGCCCTTGAAAGAGTGAGTGGACCAGGTGCATTGATGCTATCAATTATTCTTTTAATCTGCACTTCATTGGCAACGCGAGGATGTACAGGGCGAAGACTTTGCTCTTGCTGATCATTGTCGTTGTTAGAAGGAATGTCTTCAGGCTGAGCATTGTCTTCATGTTAATCAGGTGTTGAGATGATAAGTTCTTCTTCAGGATGAGCTTCAGAAGGTATAATTTCTCCAGTTCCCATTAGCTTGATTGATTCGCTGGATGGAACTTCATCTAGCACATTTGGCAGTTGCTCTCTTTGTGAACCATTGGTCTCATCGGACCGCACATCCACTGTTTCAACCACTTTGTAATGAAAGAGATTGAAGACTCTGTAGGAGTGCGAATCCTTTCCATATCCAAGCATAAAACCCTCATATGCTTTTGGTGCAAACTTTGAGGTGTGATGTGGGTCCTTGATCCAGCACCTTGCGCCAAATACTCTGAAGTAACTGACATTTGGCTTCTTGCCAGTAAGGAGCTCATAAGATGTCTTGTTCAGAAGCTTGTGAAGATAAACACGATTGATTGTATGGCATGCAGTATCAATGGCTTCAGGCTAGAATTTTCTTGGGGTCTTGTATTCATCTAGCATCGTTCTGGCCATCTCAATGAGTGTTCTGTTCTTGCGTTCGACGATGCCATTCTGCTGTGGCGTGTACGGGGCTGAGAATTCATGTGTGATGCCCAAGGTATCAAGATATGTATCAAGGCCAGTGTTCTTGAATTCAGTGCCATTGTCACTTCTGATGTGCTTTATCTTGGCGCCATAATTGTTCATAGCTCGATTGGCGAAGCGTCTGAAGACATCCTGCACTTCAGTCTTGTAAAGGATTATGTGCACCAAAGTGTATCTAGAGTAATCATCAACAATAACGAAGCCATAGAGGAAAGCAGTAGTAGTAAGAGTTGAGTAATGAGTGGGACCGAAAAGATCCATGTGAAGCAGTTCGAAGGGTCGAGTAGTGGTCATGATTGTCTTCGAGGGATGTTTGGCCCTCGTCATCTTCCCTGCTTCACAGGCACCGCATAAGTGATCTTTCTTGAACTTGACGCCCTCGATGCCTATGACATGCTTCTTCTTTGCCAGGGTGTGGATGTTCCTCATGCCAGCATGCCCAAGCCTCCGATGCCAGAGCCAGCATTCTGAAGCTTTTGCTAGAAGACATACGGCAAGTTGTGGTTCTGCTAAGAAATCTACTACGTACAGATCATCTTTTCGATACCCTTCAAACACTAGAGACTTGTCAGATTCCATTAGTACAAGGCAACGATATTTTCCAAATATTACGATCATGTTCAAATCGCAAAGCATTGAGACGGACATTAAGTTGAAGCCAAGGGATTCAACAAGCATGACTTTATCCATGTGTTGATCCCTTGAGATTGCAACTCTACCTAGACCCAATACCTTATTTTTACCAGTGTCAGCAAATGTGATGTGGCTCTTGTCGGATGGACATAAGGTTGAGTCCATAAGAAGACTTCTTTTGCCAGTCATGTGATTTGTACACCCACTATCAATAATCCATTCTGAATACACTGGTGTCGTACCCTACAGTGCAGTTAAGGGGATAGGCTTCACCAAGAGCATTGTGAAGCAAAAACATTTGACGAACCAATGGGTTATGAAAGCTTAGATCCAGATTAGGACTAATAGGGAGAGTAGCAAGCGATTCAGGAACGAAGTACATAGTAAGACCATTCGGGCATTTGATCTTGCGCCCTACAAGATGTTTAAGGTCCCCAGCAATGGCGTCAGACGATTTTGGTTTTCTGCTGGAGACCTTTCCCTGCAAAAGAGAGTTAAGCTTTCTTAGCCACCCACATCTTCAAGGGTGGCTGAGAAGAAATAAGTCTAAGTGCAGCATCTGAGAATTTTGGCTTTGGAGCCCTAGCAAACAGTCTTGCAGGCGGACAATAGTACTCATAAGAATAGGCAGAATAGTTCTTGGTCTTATGAACATGGCGGTTTGATGAACCGCTCTCATATTCATATGCCTGAGTATGGTTTCCCTGCAAAACATTTGCGTTAGTGCGACTCAGGTGAGTCCTCTATCTGTATGAAGCCTTTGGACCGTATGAAGCCTTTGGTCTGAGGTTTGTCTTCTTCACGTGAGGTGTCATGATGACATTCACAAGAAGATTCTCCAGACACCTTTTCGGAACCCAGATCTTCTTCATAGGCGGTCCATTTCTGCAGTTAGTACCAATGTACCTGGCAAACACTTCACCATTCTGATTCTTAAATAGTATATAGTTTGCATCAAAGGATTCATCAATGATAATGGGGTTAGCACAAGTGAAGCCAGATAGATTGGATGGATCTGCTGAAGGTTCCTTTGCAGCAACCCACATGGTTTTGGGGTACTGCTCAGGTTTCCAGTAAGAGCCATCAGCATTCATTTTCCTTACGAACCCAACACCCTCTTTCCTCGGGTTTCGGTTCAGTATCTGCTTTTTGAGGACATCGCATAGTGTCTGATGCCCTTTAAGACTTTTGTACATCCCTGTTTCAAGCAATGTCTTCAACCTAGCATTCTCATCAGCAATAGCAGTGGTATCCTCAGCAGAGGGGTTAGTTACCACATCAACAGTTGAAGATATTGCAACAGTAGTAGTAGAACATTCAGCAACAGAAGTAGCATTATCACGCTCAATGCATTTAAGACATGGTGGTTCAAATCCTTCCTGAGCGGGACTGATCTGTTTGGCGCGAAGTGACTCGTTTTCCTTTTGAAGATCTTCATGAACCGCTCTCAATTTCTCAAGATCTTGCTTCCTTTGAAGATAATCATAGGAAAGCTTTTCATGAGTTGTTGAGAGCGTTTCATGACGACTTTCAAGTTCCTGATACTTAACGTGAAGATTTTTTATGTCTTCAATTAAGGATTCAGATCGAGTCATTTCAGCACCTAACAAATCATCGCTTATGTCTAGCTGTTTTTGAATATGTTCCATAGCTTTCTGTTGTTCAGTTGCAATTTTAGCAAGTGTTTTGTAGCTGGGTTTTGAGTCAGAATCAGAGTCATCGTCACTAGATGTTTGATAGTGAGTAGTGCGTGTGTTTACCTTGGCACCGCGTGCCATGAAGCAGTAAGTAGAAGCGGAGTAGTCCTTGTCATTTGCATCGGTGTCGGTGACGAGGTCATTGTCTTCAGTATTGAAGATGGACTTGGCAACGTATGCTGTAGCCAGACTTGCGACGCCTGAATCGGACTCCTCCTCAGACTCCACCTCCGCCTCCTCAGAAGCGGACTCCTCCTCTGAATCCATTTCCTTGCCAACAAACACACGTGCCTTGCCAGATGAGCTCTTCTTATGTGATGAAGACTTTGAGGAAGACTTGGACGAAGACTTTGAGTATTTCTTCTTCTTCTTGTCGTCAGAGTCATATTCCTTGCTCTTCTTCTTCTATTTGTTCTCATTGTCCCACTGTGGACACTCAGAGATGAAGTGGCCAGTTTTCTTGCACTTGTAACATGTTTTCTTCTTGTAGTCGTGAGCAGAAGCTTCATCATTCCTTGAGCTTGACCGGGAAGACTTTCTGAAGCCTTTCTTCTTGGTGAATTTTTGGAACTTCTTCACAAGCATAGCAAGTTCCCTTCCAATGTCTTCAGGATCATCAGAACTGCTGTCAGATTCTTCTTTAGATGAGGAGACAGCTTTTGCCTTCAAGGCACGAGTTCGCCCATAGTTTGGACCGTAGATATCTCTTTTCTCAGAAAGCTGAAACTCATGTGTATTGAGCCTCTCAAGTATGTCAGATGGATCAAGTGTCTTGAAATCAGGACGTTCTTGAATCATCAGGGCTAGGATGTCAAACGAACTATCAAGTGATCTCAGTAGTGTCTTGACGACTTCATGTTTGGTGATCTCAGTAGCGCCGAGGGCTCGAAGCTATTTGTGATGTCAGTGAGTCGGTCAAATGTGTGTTGGACATTCTCATTGTCATTTCGCTTGAAGCGGTTGAAGAGGTTGCGAAGGACACTGATTCTCTGATCTCTCTGGGTTGAGATGCCTTCATTGACCTTGGAGAGCCAGTCCCAGACCAGCTTAGATGTCTTCAAAGCACTCACACGGCCATACTGTCCTTTGGTCAGGTGACCACAGATGATATTCTTGGCAGTAGAGTCCAGTTGAACAAATTTCTTGACATCAGCAGCAGTGACACCTTCTCCAGCCTTGGGAACGCCGTTTTCGACGACATACCATAGGTCGACATCAATGGCTTCAAGATGCATGCGCATCTTATTCTTCTAGTAGGGATATTCAGTTCCATCGAAGACGGGGCACGCAGCGAAGACTTTAATTATCCCTGCAGTCGACATAGCTAAAACTCTAGGTGGTTAAACCGAATCACACAGAACAAGGGAGCACCTGGCTCTGATACCAATTGAAAGTGTGTTATATCGACTAGAGGGGGGGTGAATAGGCGATTTTTATGAAAGTCTTCAAAACGTGGAAGTTATGAAGACAAACGATAGAAATAAACCTATTACCATGCAGCGGAAGGTAGACTACACTAGGCAAGCCATAGTCAAGTATTCAATAAAGTGAAAGCACAATGACTTAATAGCAGCAATGTAGTAAGGATCAGGTAGGAAGATATTATGAAGCCATACAGAACATGCAGTCACTCAGTGAAGACAAAAGATAGTGCAAACATACAATGACTTCACAAGGAGCAACAGTAAGTAAAGGGAAGGGAAGATGAAACCAGTGACTCGTTGAAGACAATGATTTGTTGGACCAGTTCCAGTTGCTGTGACAACTGTACGTCTGGTTGGGGCGGCTAGGTATTTAAACCTTAGGACACATAGTCCCGGACACCCAGTCCTGAACACGCAGCTTAGGACACCCAGTCCTCACCGTATTCCCCTTGAGCTAAGGTCACACAGACCTCGCCCAATCACTCTGGTAAGTCTTCAAGGTAGACTTCCAAACCTTCACAGACTCCGTTCACCTGCAATCCACAATGTCTCTTGGATGCTCAGAACGCGACGCCTAACCGGCTGGAGGATGCACAGTCCTCAAGTGTAATAAGTCTTCAGATCACAAAGACAAGAAGACTCAAGTGATGCCCAATTCTCTTTGGCTCTGGGTGGTTAGGGCTTTATCCTCGCAAGGAATTCTCTCTCAAAGGCTTCGAGGTGGGTTGCTCTCAAACGACAAAAGTCGTACTCTTAATCTGAGCAGCCAACCGTTTATGGTTGTGGGGGGTGGGCTATTTATAGCCACTTGGCAACCCGACCTGATTTGTCCGAAATGACCCTGGCTCACTAAGGAACTGACACGTGTTCCAACGGTCAGATTTCAAACTCACACGGCAACTTTACTTGGGCTACAAGCAAAGCTGACTTGTCCGACTCTGGACAAGATTCGCTCTCATAGTCTTCACTCGAAGACATAGGTTTTGGTTAGGCATCACTTCAGTCATTCTGACTGGTTCTCTTGGACCCCACTTAACAGTACGGTGGTTCCTATGACTCAACACAAAAGAAAAAGAACTACGGAAGATCTAAGTCTTCGAGCTCCATAGGCTTCATGTGGTGTCTTCTCTTGTCATAGTCTTCAATGTGAATATCTTCATATACCACCTTTCACTTCAATGTCTTCATACATTTTTAGGGGGCATCTCTGGTAGGAAAACCGAATCAATGAGGGACTTCTACCTGTGTTATCCTGCAATTCTCATAAACACATTAGTCCCTCAACTAGGTTTGTCGTCAATACTCCAAAACCAACTAGGGGTGGCACTAGATGCACTTACAACCGCCGTGCTCTTCGGGCTGTCTTCTTTATTTCGGCGCTTGTTTTTGCTGCGTCGTGATTTCCTGTTTCCGTCCCTGACTTCGGATGTACTTGGGTCACTGGTGCTGCATCGGGCTAACCAGTTGTCCTCGCCCGCACAAAAGCGGGTCATGAGGCTTGTTAATGTTGCCATTGTTCTCGGCTTTTCTTAGCCGAGGTGTCTGGCAAGCCATTCGTCTCGAACGCTGCGCTTGAAAGCTGCTAAGGCTTCGGCGTCCGGACAGTCAACTATTTGGTTCTTTTTAGTGAGGAACCTGTTCCAAAGCTTTCGGGCTGACTCTCCGGGCTGTTGAGTTATATGACTTAAATCGTCTGCATCTGGTGGTCGGACATAGGTCCCTTGAAAACTTGCCCGAAAGGCGTCTTCAAGCTCTTCCCAGCTTCCAATGGAGTTTTCGGGGAGGCTTTTAAGCCAGTGCCGAGCTGGCCCTTTGAGCTTGAGGGGTAAGTACTTGACGGCATGGAGATCGTCTCCTCGAGCCATATGGATATGGAGGATGTAATCCTCAATCCAGACCCCAGGGTCTGTCGTTCCGTCATATGCCTCTATGTTTACGGGTTTGAATCCCTTTGGAAATTCATGGTCCAGCACCTCATCGGTGAAACATAGGGGGTGTGCGGCACCCCTGTATTTGGGTGTACTGTGGTGTTCGGATGTTTGTCGTGTTGCATTGCATGCTGGAGCGCGCTTGCGTGGCCCGTATATGGATCTGGTTGCGCCGTCCTTTTGATGTGAGCCCTCGCATGGATCGCCTACTGGCTTATGTGCGGCGTCGTTTGCCGCTCTATGTTGTCCACGAGGTCGTCTATCCGACCGGATGGCCGTTTTGTTTTTTAATTGCGGGGGATCTAAGGCCTCCTCATCAAATTCAGGTAGCAACTTTCGCTTCGGGTAGCTCTTGGTGTGGCAATTACCGCTGTACTTCGCTGCAATGTTGAGTACTTCACTCCATCTGATTCTGAGTGTGTCTTGTGCAGCCCTGAGCCTTTGCTTCTGCTTTTTCAGACTCCCCGCAGTGGCAACAAGCCTTTGATGGGCATTCTGTTGCTCCGGGTGCGTGTCCGGTGTGATGTCGTCCGAACTGTTATCTTTGACGGAGTCGGGCTGTTCAGTTTGATTTTCCGTGTTGCCGTGGTTGGGCAATGGTTCACCTGCTCTATCGCTGGGTCTATATGATCGTTGTTTCTGCCGAGGCGGGATTTGGAGTGGCCCTTACGCCGCCGCTTTGACTGCTTCTCGAGGGAACAACCCATCGCTGCGTCCTTCCGTTCCTCGTCGTCGTTTTCTTTGGGTGTGTCCACCATGTATACATCATATGATGAAGTGGGCATCCAGTGCCCTGTGGGCAGTGGTTCCTGTTCGTCTCCTGCATCGTCGTCCATGCCGTCGATGTCTCCGGAGTCGAAGTCGAGCATGTCGGTCAAATCATGGACAGTGGCTACTAAGTGGGTGGTGGGTGGGCGGCGAACTTCTTCGTCATCCGCATCCCAATCCTGTCAGACATAGTTCGTCCAGGACTCTCCTGACAAGGAGAGAGACCTTAATGAGTTCAGTATGTCGCCGAAAGGCGAGTGCTGAAAGATATCCGCAGAGGTGAACTCCATGATCGGCGCCCAGTCGGATTCGATAGGCACGGGCGCAGGCGGTTCGGAGTCCGTGGCCGGGGATGAATCCAGTAGTTCGGCGTCATGGCTCCCGTGAAGGGTAAGGTCGATCCTCGGCTTGATCGCCGCTGAGAATACGACCTCCGTGGCGGGGTCTATCCACCCGTCCATGGATGGCGCAATTGGCTCCGAATCGAGGGTCGGAGCGGTTGCCGGTGCGGTCTCCTGAACACTGTCCGATGGTAGAGCTAAATCATGCTCATCGTGACCGTGCAGCGCACTTGGCAGGGGCTCGAATCCGTCGAAGATCAAGTCTCCACAGATGTCGGCCGTGTAGTTTAAGCTTCCAAACCTGATCTGGTAGCCAGGGGCGTAACCCTCGATCTGCTCCAGATGGCCAAGCGAGTTGGCCCGCAGTGCGAAGCCGCCGAATACAAAGATCTGTCGGGGGAGAAAAGTCTCACCCTGGACTGCATCGCT
Organism: Triticum urartu; assembly: GCF_003073215.2. Classification (NCBI taxonomy): domain Eukaryota; kingdom Viridiplantae; phylum Streptophyta; class Magnoliopsida; order Poales; family Poaceae; genus Triticum; species Triticum urartu. The sequence goes on from NC_053023.1 coordinate 439,248,259, forward strand.
ATCTGAAGGAGCCATCAAGCCTAACGGTGATGACACAGAGGAACTCTCAATGAAAGCACCAATGTCGGTGTCAAAACCGGCGGATCTCGGGTAGGGGGTCCCGAACTGTGCGTCTAAGGCGGATGGTAACAGGAGGCAGGGGACACGATGTTTTACCCAGGTTCGGGCCCTCTTGATGGAGGTAAAACCCTACGTCCTGCTTGATTATTCTTGATAATATGAGTAGTACAAGAGTTGATCTACCACGAGATCAGAGAGGCTAAACCCTAGAAGCTAGCCTATGGTATGATTGTATGTTGTCCTACAGACTAAAAACCCTCCGGTTTATATAGACACCGGAGGGGGCTAGGGTTACACAAGGTCGGTTACAAAGGAGGGGATATACATATCCGTATTGCCTAGCTTGCCTTCCACGCCAAGTAGAGTCCCATCCGGACACGGGACGAAGTCTTCAATCTCGTAACTTCATAGTCCAATAGTCCGGCCAAAGGATATAGTCCGGCTGTCCGGAGACCCCCTAATCCAGGACTCCCTCACCCCTGCAGGGTATAAACTTTCGAAAGCCGTGCTTGCGGTTATGTGGCAAATGGGAATTTGTTAATGTCCGATTGTAGATAACTTGACACTTGACACAATTAAAATGCATCAATCGCGTGTGTAGCCGTGATGGTCGCTTTCCGGCGGAGTCCGGGAAGTGAACACGGTCTTGTGTTATGCTTGAACGTAAGTAGCTTCAAGATCACTTCTAGCTTCTCGACCGTTGTGTTGCTTCTCTTCTCGCTCTTATTTGTGTATGTTAGCCACCATATATGCTTAGTGCTTGCTGCAGCTCCACCTCATTACCTTACCCTACCCATAAGCTTAAATAGTCTTGATCTCGCGGGTGTGAGATTGCTGAGTCCTCGTGACTCACAGATACTTCCAAACAGCTGCAGGTGCCGATGATACCAGTGCAGGTGACGCAACCGAGCTCAAGTGGGAGCTCGATGAAGATCTTAGTCGTTGTTTTGTGTCTTTTCCGGATGATCAGTAGTGGAGCCCAGTTGGGACGATCGGGGATCTAGCATTTGGGGTTGTCTTCTTTTATTTTGGTTCCGTGGTCGGACCTTGATCGTATTCTGGATGATGTATGTTTAACTTGTTATTTGTGTGAAGTGGCGATTGTAAGCCAACTCTTTATCCCTTTCTTATTCAGTACATGGGATTGTGTGAAGATTACCCCACTTGCGACTAAACTACCATGCGGCTATGCCTCTAAGTCGTGCCCCGACACGTGGGAGATATAGCCGCATTATGGGCGTAACAGGATCCTTTCTAGAGAAGGATTTTCTAACGAAAGAAGTGAGTGGGAGGAAAGTAGAACTTGATGAGGTAGTTTTATTCTCCCGAATTGGAAAGTAGTTCATCACAGAAATCAATTCCAGTGATTCCTACACCAATTAGTGAGGAAGCTAATGATGATGATCATGAAACTTCAGATCAAGTTACTACCGAACCTCGTAGGTCAACCAGAGTACGGTCCGCACCAGAGTGGTACAGTAATCCTGTTCTGAAAGTCATGTTACTAGACCATGATGAACCTACGAACTATGAGGAAGCGATGATGAGCCTAGATTCCGCAAAATGGCTTGAGGCCATGAAATCTGAGATGGGATCCATGTATGAGAACAAAGTATGGACTTTGATTGACTTTCCCGATGATCAACGAGTCATTGAGATTAAATGGGTCTTCAAGATGAAGACGGACGCTGATAGTAGTGTTACTATCTACAAAGCTCGAATTGTCGCAAAAGGTTTTCGACAAGTTCAAGGTGTTGACTGCGATGAGAGTTTCTCACTCGTATCTATGCTTAAAGTCTGTCTGGATCATGTTAACGATTGCCACATTTTATGAAATTTGGCAAATGGATATCAAAACTGCATTCCTTAATGGATTTCTTAAATAAGAGTTGTATATGATGCAACCAGAAGGTTTTGTCAATCCGAAAGGTGCTAACAAAGTGTGTAAGCTCCAGTGATCCATTTATGGACTGGTGCAAGCATCTTGGAGTTGAATGTATGCTTTGATAGTGTGAAAAAGCATATGGTTTTATACAAACTTTTGGAGAAGTCTATATTTACAAGAAAGTGAGTGGGAGCTCTGTAGCATTTCTGATATTATATTTGGATGACATATTGTTGATTGGAAATAATAAAGAACTTCAGGATAGCATAAAAGGACACTTGAATAAGAATTTTTCAATGAAAGACCTCAGTGAAGCTACTTACACATTGGGCATCAAGATCTATAAAGATATATCAAGACGCTTGATAAGACTTTCAATGAGTACATACCTTGATAAGATTTTGAAGGAGTTCAAAATGGATCAGTCAAAGAAGGAGTTCTTGCCTGCATTGTAAGTTGTGAAGTTGAGTAAAGACTCAAAACTCGACCACGGCGGAAAATAGAAAGAGAATGAAAAGTCATTTCCTATGCCTCAGTCATAGGTTCTATAAAGTATGATATGCTGTGTACCAGACCTATTGTGTACCTCACCATGAGTTTGGCTAGAGGGTACAATAGTGATCCAGGAGTGGATCACTGGACATCGGTCAAAATTATCCTTAGTGTAATAAGGACATGTTTCTCAGTTATGGAGGTGACAAAAAGTTCATCGTAAAGGGTTACGTCGGTGCAAACTTTGACACTGATCCGGATGACTCTAAGTCTCAATCTGGATAATATTGAAAGTGGGAGCGATTAGCTAGAGTAGCTCCGTGCAGAGCATTGTAGACATAGAAAATTTGCAAAATACATACGGCTCTGAATGTGGCAGACCCATTGACTAAACTTATCTCACAAAGCAAAATATGATCACTCTTTGGGTGTTAATCACATAGCGATGTGAACTAGATTATTGACTCTAGTAAACCATTTGGGTATTAGTCACATGGAGATGTGAACTAATCACATAAAGATGTGAACTATTGGTGTTAAATCACATGACGATGTGAACTAGATTATTGACTCTAGTGCAAGTGTGAGACTGAAGGGAATATGCCCTAGAGCCAATAATAAAGTTGTTATTTATATTTCCTTATATCATGATAAATGTTTATTATTCATGCTAGAATTGTATTAACCGAAAACTTAGTACATGTGTGAATACATAGACAAAACAAAATGTCCCTAGTATGCCTCTACTTGACTAGCTCGTTAATCAAAGATGGTTAAGTTTCCCGACCACAGACATGTGTTGTCATTTGATGAACGAGATCACCTCATTAGGAGAATGATGTGATGGACAAGACCCATCCGTTAGCTTAGCATGTTGATCGTTTAGTTTTATTGCTATTGCTTTCTTCATGACTTATACATATTCCGTTGACTATGAGATTATGCAACTCCCGAATACCGGAGGAACACCTTGTGTGCTATCAAACGTCACAACGTAACTGGGTGATTATAAAGATGTTGTACAGGTGTCTCCGAAGGTGTTTGTTGGGTTGGCATAGATCGAGATTAGGATTTGTCACTCCGAGTATCGGAGAGGTATCTCTGGGCCCTCTTGGTAATGCACATCACTATAAGCCTTGCAAGCAATGTGACTAATGAGTTAGTTGCGGGATGATGAGATTTGCCAGTAACGAGATTGAACTAGGTATGATGATACCGACGATCGAATCTCGGGCAAGTAACATACCGATGACAAAGGGAATAAAATATGTTGTTATTGCGAATTGACCGATAAAGATCTTCGTAGAATATGTAGGAACCAATATGAGCATCTAGGTTCCGCTGTTGGTTTTTGACCGGAGATGTGTCTCGGTCATGTCTACATAGTTCTTGAACCCGTAGGGTCCGCACGCTTAACGTTCGATGACGATTTATATTATGAGTTATGTGTTTTGGTGACCGAAGTTTGTTCAGAGCCCTGGATGAGATCACGGACATGACGAGGAGTCTCAAAATGGTCAAGAGATAAAGATCGATATATTGAAAGGTAGTATCCCGACACCGGAAGGGTTCCAGAGTGTATCGGGTACATACCGGAGTACCGGAGGGGTTACCGGAACACCCCGAGGAAAGATATGGGCCATAGGAGGGAGGCTAACCAGCCCACAACGGGCTGGTGCGCCCCCCACAAGGGAGGAGGCCGAACTGGATTAGGGAAGGGGGCGGCGCCCCCCTTTCCTTCTCCTACTCCCTCTCATTTCCCCCTTTCCCCCTCTGGAAGAAGGAAAAAAAGGAGGGCCGAATCCTACTAGGACTGGAGTCCTAGTAGGACTCCCCTCTCCCTGGCGCGCCCCTTGGTGGTCGGCCTCCTCCTCCCCTCCTTTATATATGGGGGCAGGGGGCACCACAAAGCACATCAATTGTTCTCTTAGCCGTGTGTGGTGCCCCTCTCCACAGTTTACTCATCTGGTCATAGCGTCGTAGTTCTTAGGCGAAGCCCTGCGCGGATCACATCACCAACACCGTCACCATGCCGTCGTGCTGATGGAACTCTCCCTCGACCCTCTACTGGATCAAGAGCTCGAGGGACGTCATCGAGCTAAACGTGTGCTGAACACGGAGGTGCTGTACGTTCAGTACTTGGATCGGTTGGATCGTGAAGACGTTCGACTACATCAACCGCGTTAATATAACGCTTCCGCTTTCGGTCTACGAGGGTACATGGACACACTCTCCCCGTCTCGATGCTATGCATCTCCTAGATAGATCTTGCGTGATCGTAGGAATTTTTTTGAAATTGCATGCTACATTCCCCAACAGAAGGCCTATCCTTTAGTGTAGTTTATGCCTTTTTTTAGTGAGACCATATGCAATATAGCAAAGTACCTTAGTGTGGGATTGCTCGAATATGTTTTTACGTGTCCTTTTATGCGTTTGTCATTTGTGTCTTAGCGAGAACCATACTAATATGCAAAAGTTGTGTTTTAACACATGCAAGTTACTACTTTTTCTACCCGCTTCTAACATGAGTTTTATATTTTTTTTGGTTGCACATGCTTTCATGCACAGGGAGTTGCATGTGTTTAGTACTAGAGTTTCCTTGTTTTTACACCTCCTAAAGGCAACTCTAGACTTTTTGCACAGCTACCATCGCACAGAGTTGTTTCAATGCATACAATATAGAGAATTAGGTTTTGATGTTGCAATGTACCTGCAAAGCTGTGCAATGCTCCTGCATATTTTTTCGCACTAGAGTTGCCCTATTTTTGTACTGGTGTTGCTTTTTGTTTCATAAGAGTTGCTCAAGATGCATGCCATACATATGGTTGGCTCAAAGCAATCTACAAGTTGCTCTTATTTTTTTCACCAAATCAAAGAACAAACTAAAAACTAGTTGATGTTCAAGTAGGGCAAGGCTGGGGTGGTTGAGTAGGGAAGAGAGAAAGCCGGGAGAGGTGGTGCTTACCTTTTTGGGGGGAGGTAGGCTCTCCTTTGTTGTCTCTAGATCTGATTTTTGAAGCAAGGAGGAGCAAAGAGAGGTTCCTGCGTCGGCTTGTTCTTCAAGACGCCATTAATGGGGCAAATCTATTTTAGAGGAAGAAAAGAGGAGTAAGGAGGAAGAAGGGGACCCCTGCGCGGACTTGTCTTTCAAAGAAAAGGGAGAAAGTGATCGTGTGAGGTGCATGAGGGCGCTGGGGATAGTAGCGGAGCGTGCGCGAGGATGCAAGGAGGGGGAGGGACCGACGACAGGAACGCGTGATCGGCTTGATCAGGTGAAGCGACAAGACGTGGGGCATGTGGTTTCATTTTTGCGTGTCCACGCGGCGTGGTTTCTTTCCGTATATGGGAGGGCACTCGGTGCCAGCTAGTCGGGTCTATATAAATTCGTGTACAGACAACTGGGCCCGCATCCCAGCCCCACCTGCCATTTTCCTCCGTTCGTTCATCTCCTTCGCCTCGCCACCGTCCCTCCTCCTCTCTTCCCTCCCTCATCCCTCATCTCGTGTCGGCTCGAAAGTCGAAACCCTAGACCAACCACCCTCCCCTAGTACGTAGGAACAGGGACAGAGATGTATGCAGACCAGATCTCCACCGGCCGCAAGCGCTCCATCCATGACCGCCTTGACGCCGACCTCCCCTCCGACCGCGGCGGCGCGGACGCCGCCGGCCGGGCTCGTAACGCGCTGTCCAAGAGGTCAGCTTAAGTTCCGCTCCCACCTGCTCCTTCCATATCGTTGCCACGGCTCCCTCTGTAACCTTAGCTTGGGGCTTCTCGCTCTGTGCGCTCCTATGTGCTTAGGGATGGTGGAAATTAGGGCCTTGTTTTAGGTTGCTCGTGCTGAGGGCGGCGCCCCTAGATTCCATGCCTTCATTCATGTTAGAATTGAGGTTCTGGAGAGTAAGGACGAGCTTTGAGCCGCGTGATGTGTGTTGTTTGTCTGAGCGATGGAAATTGTGGTGTCAGATTCAATGATTCTGCATGACAAATATCATGAATTGGTCTGTTGGACGCCACGTCATTATGCAGCATAACATGGGAATTGCAGCGTAGGTTTCTGGATAATCCTTTTTTTTGGTCAAGCGCTTGCTTTACTGTTTTACCTGAGGATTTGTGATTTCATATGTTGAGTATCATGGTATGGACTATGGAATGAGCTCGGATAATACTAGTTGATAGCGCTTGTGGGAGCTAGAAGCTAGCGATGTAACCTTGGACACGGTGTTTTACTCAATCGAGCAGTAACTTATGTAACTGAGGTATGAACTGTTGCAGAATCAATCACTAATGCATTGCTATTGATTTTTTAATAGATAGTTTGTTATTTCTAAAGAAAATAGTCCTGCTTTCTAGTCTGAAAGTATCGAGGGTGGATATGTTGGTTCACTTCTATCCTCATGTATAAACTTATACTTTGTAAAGCTTGCTGACACGAGCCTTGATGTATTTAAGCCTGCTTGTAAAAGAAAGATCAATGTTCTTTGCTAGTACGCATGGTTTAAGTTATTAAGGGGTCTATAGTTCTTGCGAGCATTGTACTGTCATGTTTCCCCACTTCACTAGACTAGCTAATTTCACGCGTATTGATTTCTTGACGTATGCTATCTGTAGGCAACGACAAACTGATGATAAATGGAAGCATGATCTTTACCGGGATGATGAATCAGCTTCAAGTAATCTATTTGTTGATGTATCTTAAATGAAGTAAGGCAACCTACCTTTTATTTTGGCCCCATTTAACTCTTATCTGTCTGCACTTAAGGATCAGTTGATCCACGGGATTTGCGATTCAAGCTTCAGAAGAAAAGCTCTCAGCAAGGGTTTGCTGGCCAAAAGGGTTCCGGGGTACGTGATCTACGTGAGATGTTATCTGGAACAATGCACGCACAACCATCAAATGTTGACCCTCAAAAGAGGAAACCGGTGTCAGAGGTTGTGAAAGTCACAAGGCGTGAAATTGTTGATGAAAGGCCTGTACGCCTAAGTAAGAAAGTATCAAAACCATCAACATCCAAGAAGACTTCTCAGCCAAAGGTATGAATTCTGTTGGTGATACACAGTTTCCCAGTTTCTTGCTTTCCACATGTACCAGAACGCTAGACTTTATTTAGTGGTTGATGAATAGCTTGAAAGATCAATTGCTGGAACTGATCTTTCTAAATGATGCCCAGCATGAAATTTGTAGTAACTCTTTTGGATAATGCTGTGACACTATGTTTGCTTAGCTTGCTATGTTTTTCTATTCCATACAGAGTATCTATTAACACTTGATCCCGGTGGTATATTTGTCTACATTACATAGGTTTGAGCCTTTATTTATTGAGTTTATGTGTATGTTTTATTTTAATCTCTCTCATTAGCATTTCATTTGCAAAGAACAGCCCTCTTCCTACAAAGATTACTAGGATAACATGTGCGTTTTCAGCATTTCCCTTGGATCACTTATGCCGACCTTGATAGAATTTTGAGAAATCCCATTAGCCACTGTCATGTAAGCATAGGTACTTCTATAGCTGGACCCCGTGGAAGTTTGGTACCTCCTGGTAGTAGGATTTACTATAGGCGAATGTGTACCTGAACTTGTGTGTATATATAGTCTGGTTTCCGTAATACAAGCTTTTAATGAAGGGATAATGGTGCTTTACACTTTGTTATACTTCCAAGAAAGCAACAATCACATTAGCTCTATCATCTGTCAAGTGGTCATGCTACATTTCAGTATGAAGAACTCGTGATGAGGGTCTGCTGAATTGTTCTGTTCAAAACCTCTGCCCTAGTTAACCAACAATGGGTTGCTGAATGTTGGATGTTGCCTTGGTAGTAGGTACCTTTCAGCACAGGTTTATCTCCTCTAGTTGTCCCTTGGCGACATTTATTGAAATTACTCATCTTTGGCTTGGGAGTGTGTAGAATTAACTATTACCATGTCTCTAGTTTGCGCTTGGGAGTGTGTAGAATTAACTATTACCACGTCTCTAGTTTGCTTCAATTCTGGTGTTGTTGTATGTAGGTTAAGGCAGAGAGTCCAATGTGGAACACCTTATATAAAACTTTAAATGTGCATGATGTAACTCGCTAGTAAGCTTGCTTATTTTGGGGAATGTGTGATATACCATTTTTAGAAATATACTTTCTGGCTTGTTTTGCTTTCTGATCTAACATCTTTTCTTTTGGGAATGCTTGTAGGCTGAAAGTCCACTCGACAGTTTTCTGAAATCACTTGGACTTGAGAAGTATTCTATTACCTTCCAGGCGGAGGAGGTTTGACTATTTACCTAAATCATTACATTGTTTTTTCGTCTGTTTAGTTGACAATTGTTGTTTTGCAGGTTGACATGGCGGCCCTACGTCACATGACTGAAAGTGATCTCAAGGCGTTGGGCATCCCGATGGTAAGAGCACCACATCATGCCGGATCTTTAATTTTGCAAAAATAGGCATTTCTTGGCTTCTCACATCCTTCATCTAAGGAGTAATTTCAGTATGGTTTGGCTATATTTTGCATAAACTGTAGACTCAACTGTTAAACAAGGTGTTATGACCGGCATAGGGGCTTAGCCCAGTGGGTTATGGCCCAAGTATCTTAATTAGGGGCTTAGCCCAATTATCTTATTGTATTAGGATCATTTGCTTAGGAGTCAAGTAACTTATTGTATTAGGATCATTTGCTTAGGAGTCAAGTAAACCTCTCTATATAAGGAGAGGAGATGTATCAATCTAATCAAGCAAGAAGCAATCAATATTTGCTCGGCTTCCCTTAGGGAGCCGGGAGACCTAAACCCTAGCCGCCTCCTGCTTTCGCCGCCGCTGCTCCCGTCGCAAGGACGGCGCCACGCCGCCGGCCGCCGCGCACCAGCCCTCGCCCTTTCCCCTCCCTCCCCTACAACCTACGCCCCAGGCCTGGTAGGGTACAAGCTCCTACCACAAGGACACATAAGTACGTAGTTAGAATGCATCATTTTTCTGAGGAACTGGACTGAACCTGCTTTACAGAACTACTGCCTGCACTTACATTTTTTGTCCGGGGATATGGCACGTATGTTAATGCCAAATTGAATGTAAAGTAACTCTTTTGTAAGTCTGCATTCTTATTTGTGCGTGCGTATACTTTGCCTCTAGTCGCAAAGGTCAAGCTTAAGGTGCATGTTCTTTCAGGGTCCTAGGAAGAAGATTACCCTTGCCTTGGAATCCAGAGCGTAGGGCAATGTCCCTGGAGTACAATGTAGAAAAGCAGGGAGATGTGGTAGGTTTTTGCTCATCTGCAAATTTGGCATATCTTGGAAAGCAGTGGTACAGGTACAACAATGCGGTGTCTCTTGTAATGGCATGTTGCTGTAAGATTATTAGACTGCTGTTGTTTATCTGGTCTGCATGCTTTCCTGGCCAGACCAGCTGATTTAACTGATGAGGTATCCGTGCTGTTGAAGCTGCGGTGATGTTCTTGCTGTATACTATTATTATGCCTTTTTTTTCATTGGAAACTGGCATTATTAGAGTAATAGAGTTGAGATTCTTCAGTTAGTATTTCAGTGTTGCGTTGCTCAGTGTAAAGGTTTTAAGTTTCATCTGTTTTCATGCTCAGCCCTTGTTCGGAATGTTTTTCTTTTGAGCTGACATGTTAGGAATCTATTTACAAGAGAGGTTGATCATAGAGAAAGAAACAAGGTGTTGAAATTAATTAATCTCAGAAAATTAAGCAGCCTCAGCTCACACTGTCTTGTGTTATGGTGATCTAAGGGATGCAAGCTGGCAGAGTCCACATGTGTGTGAACCAAAAGTTAAACCAACGTGATTATTAAAGTAATGAAGATTAGTGTAATTTTGCTTTGTGGGTGGCAGTGGATATGCCGTCTGCTTCATACCGGAAGTGTCTCTGCGTTGCCCTGCCAATCTGCCGCAAAGATAGGCAGATGGGAGCTCCTGGATGATTGTTCGTTCAATCTTATTTTTAGGGAATGCCATCATGGCTGCTTTATTGAATTGGTAATAGTTACATCATTTGCAATGGCATTCACCGGAAAATTTGGGGGTTCATTGACCCACTTAGAAGAAGAATTTCTATCATAAGCAAATTTTGCTAACGAGTGGGATGCCTCATTAGTTTAACGAACACAATGCATAAATTCTATAGATCCTACCATACCAGTCAGGATAAAAACAGTGTGTAGATGCATCACTAATGTAAGGTATATAGGGGAACATGACGCTCCAGAAATACTCCATGATCATCTCTTACAATTGCTCCAGTGGCGCCTCTGTTCTCAGTATGGAACGATACATCCACGTTCACTTTAACTGAACCACCTGTTGGTTTCTTTCATGTTAACCCAGCTCGTTTTATTCCTCCCGAATTGAAAGTTTTTGCCATATTGCATGTATAGCTAAAGAGCTTCTATTACTTGGGGGACCCTGATTCTGGTGAGTCTGCTGTCTCCTTAGCCACCACATGTTACATCAATGCCCTCCTTAAGACCAACAGAAGGTAAATTAGGCATATTTCTGTCAGGCAAACATAGCAAGTGCTCTAATACTGCTGAACCCGATCCGTCAACCAACACCGCCTGTGAGATCAGCTCCGAAAGTCTGAGTAATCTCCACAACTCCACAGCACGGCTGCACTGAAATAGCAGGTGATTGACATCCTCAACTCCTTGCGCACAGATTGGGCATTGGCCAATACTTCCAACATGTCTATTAGCAAGTATAGACTTAAGTTGTAGGATCTCATGTAGCGTCCGCTAGCAAATTTTTTTGACCTTGCCCGGAATTTGCATTTTCCATAGAATCGATCATATTGGGTCCTCTGAGGATGGCCCAGACCGCGATATTCCAGTATGCTGAAAGTGATGTTTCCACTCCAAGTGGTATGTCGTTTTAACAGAGAAGTGTCCTGATTGTGTACCATGCCAGGCTTCAAAGTCATCAAAGGAGCTATAGCTTAATGGAATTTGGAGAATACAGTTAACATCTATTGGGCTAAAAATATCACGGAGAAGTTCTTCGTCCCAACTTTTAGTAGTAGGGTCTATAAGCTCATTCACCTTTGTAATCAAGACACCTGCTCTAGGGGTTACGACTTTCCTTGACGGGATCGAGAGAATCCAGTGGTCATCCCAGATATTCACTTTCTCTTCGTTCCAGTTCTCCAAATATGTCCTTGTTTAAATGTTTTATTAATGCCGGCATATATGCTCTGCCAAGTGAACAAATATGTCTTTGTTTAAATGTTTTATTAATGCCGGCATATATGCTCTGCCAAGTGAACAAATATGTCTTTGTTTAAATGTTTTATTAATGCCGGCATATATGCTCTGCCAAGTGAACAAATATGTCTTTGTTTAAATGTTTTATTAATGCCGGCATATATGCTCTGCCAAGTGAACAAATATGTCTTTGTTTAAATGTTTTATTAATGCCGGCATATATGCTCTGCCAAGTGAACAAGGCGCCCTTTTTCAGTCCGACATATAATAAGTTTTCGGAGGGGTAGTATCAAGGTAGTCAGAGTCGGGACTCGGAGTCGGATCAATTTTCCTCGGACAGAATCGAGTCGTAAGATCGAGTCGTGGAATCGAGGATTCTACTAGATTTACTCAAATAAGATATTTTGTATGCACACAAGAAATTTATATGGGTTCTATAGAGTTTTGACACTAAATATGGAGCAAAGAACATACACATCAATGCTAGTTGTATTCCACTTCTTTTTATGGCTAACCTACCTTGTAGCTCGCATATATGGAACATATATGAGAGGGAAATATATAGAACATTTAAACCTGCAATGCATGAAATTTACTAATGTTCTTTTTAGAGTGCGCAAATAGTCGATCACTTGTCTATCTGACCTACAATGCTAAACTTGAAGGGTCTTGCTCTCCTTCTGCGATCAATCTTGAAGCATCCTCCTTTTCACGCTAATTCCATATGTTGACAAGCCTGATCCTCAATTTCAATCTAGGGTTTCTAAGAGCTGGATCAAAGCTGTCCGCGGCTGAGCATTTGGACTTAGGAGGGGAATAAAGGTCCATGAGGTATATGAAAAGGGGTTTGGATGATGGCATACTATTTTGCTACAACTAAGCAAACGGTTTAGATAAGTTAGTAGAATCGGATGTAGTCCATAGCATAGTCGAGATTGTACAGTTTTGTACAAGATTCTATGATTTGGATCGTGACTCAATATGGGTTCTACCTGATTCGGATTCATAGTGGGATTTGGATCGACATGCTTTCGTAGGGTCATGAAGTCGTAGGATTCTAGCAGTCAAATCGGGATTCTGACTACGTTGGGTAGTATTTTGCATTAAGAACTCTGGCGCATAAGGACTCTTGATCATCAAGTAGGCGCCACCATTGCTTTGCAAACATTGCTAAGTCGAAAGAGTGGATGCCTCGAAAGCCCATCCCTCCATCTTTTTGGGATACGTAATTTCCACCAATGCATTCACTTTGATTTTCATCCTCCCCCAACCAAAATCTTGCGATTGCATTTGTGATTTCTTTGCACACTCTTTAGAAATTGTAAGTATGGACATTGCATAAACAGGGATTGACCGAGTTACTGGCTTTAATAAAATCTCCTTTCCTTCTATGGACAACTGCTTCTCATTCCAACCACATGTTCGTGAACAAACTCTTTCAACAAAATGATTAAAACAGTCACTCCTGTCTGCTCCAACTAGAGCTGGTGAACCAAGGTATTTATCTGACAGAGCTTCGGTCTTAATATTGAGGCATCCACAAATATCAGTTCTCAATGTTGCATGCATATTGGGGCTGAAAAAACACTTGATTTTGCTACACTAATCATTTGGCCTGAATTTTTGCAATACGTATCAAGAGCTTGTCGTAGAGAAGTTGCATTAGTCATATCTGCCTTCATAAGAACCAGAGAATCATCAGCGAATAAAAAGGTGTAATACTGATGATGCATTTCTTTACACCCTGATCCCATCCATGCCACCAACTTTCTCTTCAAACAACAATAGGCTTGATAACGTATCTGCACGAATAAGAAACAAGTACGACAACAGAGGATCCCTTTAGCGAATACCTTCTTTGTTCTAAAAACCGTTTTTAAAAAACCGGTTTAGAAGAACATTATCCTAACCACTTTCATCCTTAGACCTCCGTGCAGTAGCGGAGACAGGCCCAGGGCAACTAAGGCTATAGCCCCAGGCCCAATAACAACTTCCCTTATAATTCTTTCATACAAAGTATAGCAAATTATAGAAGTTTATCACGTAACATATCATAGCCCCAGACATAACCTGCTTCTAGCTCGGCCACTACCGGCTCCGCCACAACACGCATCGCCCAGTCCCACCTGCCCAATCGACCTCCATGTATAACACACATCGCCCAATCCACCTTTGTGAGCATTGCCTGCCTAGCAGCTAGAGCAAGGGCTCATGCCCGTTAGAGGTGTGGTTAATGCTCGCAAATTTGTACTAAAATTGCTGGATTGGAGGGAGTAGTGTTTATGGTGGAGAGGATTGGACAGAGTGATGCAGGGAGAATTAAATGACAACCTTCCGAGAGCTCCTATCTGTTGATCTTTGCGTCACATTGGTGGGGCGATGCACAGATAGCCGACGACATTTTTTTTTCTGAATTCTGAAACAGCACACCCCCAAACTTTTTTAATTTGTGATTTTTTTTCTGAAAGGCAGGAACATATTTTGAAATTATGATTTTTTTTGAAACCGTGAACATTTTTTGATATCCCTGAACCGTATTTGAAACATGAATATTTTTTTAATATGTAACAAACTTTGAGAACATAAACTTCTCTGAAATTTGTGAACACTTTTTGTTAAAATGTAAATAAACTTGAAGAAAAGTAAAAAGTAATACTGTCTCTGTTCACTTTTATAAGATCTTGAAGACATTTCAGATAATGTGTAAAACATCCTATTTTGAGTTGTCTGAAATGACTTACAAAAGTAAACGGAGAGAGTAATAAAAACGAAAATAAAAGAAAAATAAAAAATAAAAAACAAAAAACAAAAATGAGGTCCCGTCCCGGCAATATGAATGGACGGGCCTCTTCCTGGGCCTGGGTCGCATGGTTGGGTTGAGGCTACAGAACTGAGCTCCCTGGGTAGCAGGCCCATTCACGCCAACGGGGGAGTCGTCAGAAAACCCTAGCGCGAGAACCTCTCCATGCGCCCTATATACATAACCAGCGCCGCCGAAACCTCTCCCCGTGTTCCGCTTCGGCAGTAGAAGAATCTCCCCTCTTCCTCTTTTATCGCCGGTGTTTTGTTTGGATCTCTCTTGTTTGCCGACCGTTGTTTCGTTTTTGGTTTCGCTGGTTCAGCGGCGCGCGGCCGGCTTCGGCGGTGGCCGAGCGCCTTCTGACCACCAGCCACACGCGAACCAGTCGATCATCTGACCGAGCGTCTCTTCGGGTTTTCCACACGGATTCGCTCTTGTCGAGATCTGACACATCCCACCACCGAATCGTGCTACCGATTTTGGGTTTTCTTCTCTCTCTCTCTCTCGTCCTTCTCTCGTGAGTTGAGCTGGTGATGTGGTGCCAGGGATGACCCCGGTTCCTTGGCCACCTCCCATACCCAGCGAGGCGAAGAGTATTCGATTGGATTTTCTCGGCGGCCGGTATTCCACGGGCGTACGCGGTTCATGTTCACATCCGCGTTTGCTCACGACCTGGCTGCCACATCCCGCTTTGCAGGACGGCCTTTTCCCCCCTTTATTTGGTTGTTTTTCTGATCATGGTTTTTATGTATTGGCAACAGAGGAAAAAGTGTTTTATGTTAACCAGGTGTAAGTCAAGTGGCAGCGGGCTACCCTAATCGGATGAGCTGCCGCGGTTACACGCCTGGAAGATCGACGCGTGCCCTTCGTTACATGCGCCGCGTCTAACCAATAGCGTCTCGTGTACATCAGGGCTTCACATTTTTAAACCTGTTCTTCCTACTTCACTCGTAGCACAACACGTCGGACGGATGGTGATACAGTTTGATAGGAGAACTGCCTAGAGCGGCATTGAAACGATTAATATTTCACGAAATTTCTCGTCTGCTTTGTAGTAAGACTGATTGAATGGCTAATTCCCAAATTGTAACAAATGTGAACATAACAAAATTTCATGGTGGTTTTGAAGAACAGTTTTGCTAAAGCACGTCTAAATGAGCTCTAAGTATTGCACATTTAAGTCTTATTATCATTAAGGGTTTGTCTAGGACACATTTAGTTGTATCATTAATTTACACGAAGAGTCTGCAAGCATTTTCTTCTGTCTTTTTATTTTCCTTTTAATCCAGCTTGTTGATTCCTACCATTTATCTTAATTTAAACAGGTGGTGTTTGGTTTTCTAGTCCTATAACTTTTTCTAGTTCTTAGGATTTTTTAGAAAAGAAATTCAAGTAGGTGCTTCTAAAGACTTTTAGCAAAAAATCTTAAAAAAGTCTTTGGTTTGTTAGGGAATTTTTCTAGTCCCAACATAAAAAAATCGTTGGAACCAAATACAAGTCATCCGCGTAGTTTTAGATCGACGATTTAACTATCTAAATATGTACATTATATATGACAAAAAATATATATTTAGAAACTACATCCATACAAAATCTAGTGATATATTTTTCATGACATACAACACATTTAATTCCTCAAATCGATGACCTAAAACTACGCAAATGGCTTATTCAGTATCTTTTTGGAGTTCTTTCTCCGAAATTCAGATGTGCCCTAAACAGATAATTTTTTGCCAACAACGGTTCACAGATCTCGCCTTTACTGACCAGCCCAGAAACCAATTCCGAACAAGTTGTGGAGGAAGCATACACGGTGGAGTAGACAGAGGGGCGCGTGTAGCGAACTTCTCAAGGGGACAGAGCCAAAATTGGCGCAACACCATTTCTCCCTCCCAAAGTGTTGTAAAAAATGCCTCCCTTGATCTTCCTATGCGCCAGCTCCGAACCCACTGCCAGACCATTCCGAACAACGCCAATCATCCTTTGCGACTAGAGTAGCTGCCAAAGACGATTGCCCCGACACACCTGTATCATATTTTTCTGTCCGTTTTTGCACTGTTATTTAAGATAAGCAGGTGATCATCGTCCTTGTACGGAATTATGGCAACTTGCGTTGCACTATGCACGATCATTGCTAGATCTGTGATATTGGACAAAACTCTCGCATTTTAGTTTTATACGTAATCTGTAATTCTGTACGCGTTGCAAGATACTGAACTCAAGCGTGCTCACGCCATGCTGTACCCTTCTATTTTAGTCGAAACGTTTCCCTGCAAAATACTTCACATCTCCGTCAGGGGATGTACATCTCCAGTTTTTGCCACCGGCATTTTCCTATGAATGTGCTTGACACGTCTGGTTACAATCCATCGGAAAAGTTGATATGTTAGTAATATACAATCCTCTTTCTACATGAAAAAACCCCATCAGAAATGTTGATATGCTTGAGTAATATAAATGGGCGATGCTAGGCGCCGGCGCAAATTCGGCCGGTCCACCCAGAGCCGTTCGATCTGGACGCGCGTAACCGTCATATTTGTCCTTCCTCCTCTTTCGTCACCCTGCCCCACGAGAAAAAGGTAGCGCCGCCGCCCCTTGCTGGATCCCGCACACAAATCCAGACCCATGCTGCCCTCGTTTTGGACCATCGCTGTCCTTGCTCGCAGCCGGTCGCAGCACCATCTTCGTCACCTCTTGCGTTCCTCGCCGGATCCATGAATGCAACTGCGTATACCACGGGGTTGTAGCTTCGGTGGCGACGGTTGCCGGCCGCAACATTCGTCGGCAAGCTCGTAGTGTACCTTGCCTTGGTTGTCGTCCATGGTTGTAGCACTTTGGTGCGTTGCCTCGGTTGTCGTCCATGGTTGTAGCACTCCGGTGACGACGGTCGCCAGCCGCAACACTCGTTGGCAAGCTCGTAGTGTACCTCGCCGCATGAGTTTCCACGAACAAAATGACCACCAATTGCATCATAAAAAAGCTGTAGCAAATAAACATGTCGGTCGTACCAAAAAGCATATGGCGGTTGCAGCAAAAACGTTATTGTTATCGCCGCGGGTCGCAACCTGCCATGAATGGACGTAGCAAAAGCATTTGTCGGTTGTTGCAAAAATCAACTACTGTTCCAGCAAAATCATCATCGCCGCCGTGACGGGCGCAACTCCGTAGTGAATGGAATGTAGCAAAAACATTTGAGCAAAAATTGACAACGGTTGTAGCAAAAATGTGTGCTAGTTCCAGCAAAACACAAAGCCAGTGGTTGCAAAAAATTGGTTGTTTCCACCAAAATCCAAAGATGGTGGTAACAAAAAAAAAGATCCATGGTTCCATCAAAAAAATTTAGATGGTGGTAGCAAAAATTGACGTCGATTCCAGCAAAAAAAAGCCGATGTAGCAAAAAGAATTTGGGGTTGTTCCCCGCACACGACAACGTTGCCCCGTGGCCGCCGGCGATGTTGTGGTTGGTGGCATGAATTCAGTGGCCGGTTGTAGCACATGCGGATGCGGGCTCCAGCAAAAAATCTCGCACACGCAGCCATCACCGGGGAAAAGGTGGAGATGGCGGCGGACATGGCCACAGTGCTACAGCCATGCCGGGTTGTAGACTCGCAGCACCGTAGGACACAAAAAAAGGAAAAAGGGGGGGGGGGGGGGGGGGGGGGGGGGCGGGGGGCCACAAGGGCAAAAAAGGGGACCAAGGGGTGGGCATCGGCCACGGCCACCACATAGCAAAAGGGGAGGAGGTGAGCCTTGTCGATGCCTCGATGGTGGCAGTCATGGCGGAGAAAGGATCTGCGGGGAAAAGAAACATAGGAGGAAGATGACGGATGAGTGCGTGAATGGATAAGGAAAAAGTGGGACGGTGCGCGGGTCCCACAAGACACAGCATAGTACAACGTGCAAGAAGCAGGAAACATTCGATCAATGTTCCAGTGTAAGCGTCGCACGCAACCGACCCAATCTTCGACTGGCACACCGGTCACAAACATTTACCAATATAAATTTCCCTTTTTCCCTCGTAAGGGAGGAGCCGAGGACAAGTTGGCTGCGACAGCCCATGAATAAATTTAGTACCCCTTCTATTAATTCAATACAAACATATATTAAAGATTTAAAGTTATACTAATCATCGACAAGTAATATGGATCGGAGAAGTAGCAAACCCGAGAAATACAAAGTTCCATTCGTGGAACAAATAATCACAAGATCGGCACGCGGGAAAATTCATAAAAAGGTAACTGCCGAATATTTTTCTGTATAACTATAAACATGTGATCACATTCATGAAACCAATCTGAAGATCAAGTGCACAATATGTAGAAAACTCACTAGAAAGAACAAATTTTAATAAGTTGCTATAGCTAGAACCCCACGTAACTACGAACGTATAGCGCATGCTAGGTAGTAGCTTAATTAGTTCCCGCCATTGATCGCCTTGGCGGCGTCTCTCTCGGCCACGTACTTGCGCTTCATGGCGTCGAGTATGGGCCTCTCCAACTGCTCGACGGCCGCGTACACCTGCCGCTTCTCCTTCT
Organism: Triticum urartu; assembly: GCF_003073215.2. Lineage (NCBI taxonomy): Eukaryota > Viridiplantae > Streptophyta > Magnoliopsida > Poales > Poaceae > Triticum > Triticum urartu. The sequence goes on from NC_053023.1 coordinate 439,267,232, forward strand.
CCAACTTGTACAGGTGTAGCCCGCCGTACACTCCAAGCCCCACGGCCAGCCAGCCAAACAGCTCAGGTTCGTCAGCGCCGGCCGAGTCAGCGCCCTCGCCGTCGCCATCGATCTCTGTATATTCAGGTCGAGCTAGAAAGAGGGTATATAGATAGGGATGAGACGACGCGTGCGCTCCGGGCAAATAAATATGTACTGGATCGACTTGGGCGTCAAACAACATAAGTAGATGTATATTAGCACAAATACCCGTGCATTACAACGGAAGGATATCAGAAACTCTAATTTAATATGCATGGCTCAAAATCCCCATATATTCAAATCATCTTACGAGATGACATCTATTTTAAAAATATAGTTGTTAGTTTGAAGTTATTCAGTAGATACTGACTCGTTAACTCCTCTACAAAGAAATTAAAGATGAATTATTTATCTCTTTAAATACTACATTATTCAACTTTTGTGATGCTTTTATTGGATGGTGAAATTCATAAACTCGCCCCATTATGCATCTTCCTGACGTATAAAAGAGCCCATGCTTTTTAACGAGAAACAAAAATATCAAAAATTTTATGTTATTGTGACAAACACCAACATCTTGTTCATGTCCCTTTTCTTCATCGATCCGACGACATCACACCAATAGATTACTTTTCTCTATATGGGATATGTATCCATCTTAACCCTCCTAAGAATACTACTCATGCAATAATCATTAATTCTTAATATTTATAAAATTCAACGATGAAGCAATGAATGAATCCAACCCATCACAATATGGTCTGTAAACAGGGTTGGCAACCCTATTGACCCCGCATGACCTGTGTGATATGATCAGGTTGTCGTGCAGGCACACCGAGCACGGGTGTTTGCTTTGTTTTTCTTGGTTGTGATGGTCTATTTTCCACGGATACGAACGCGAGTCACTATACCATTTTGGGTTTAAATCTTGCACGCCTCAACTTTTCACATACGTATCTCTCTCTCCCTCTCATATATTTTTTATGCCTCTATCTCTCACGTTTGTCTCACTTCTCACGTACCATTCTCTCTCATGTGTCTCTCGCAAGCTCTCAGATCTCTTTCTCTATCCTCTATTTGGCTAACCCGGATGACATACTAAAAATCCTGGATGACCAAATTAAAAACTATGAATTTTTTCAGGAAATCATTTGAGCCTTCCTTCTATTTTATTTAAATTTCCTTTTCAAATTTCTTTTGAGCCTTTACAAAAATCCCATGCCCTTTTCTACTTCAAGGTATACCTCCAAACTTTGCCGATATTTCTTCTATCTTTTCCCCAAGTTCCACCAAAAATCTTAATATTTTTGGACACTTATAAAACCTAGTCGTAGAGTTTGAATTTAAACTTTCAATCATGCCCATTTATATTTTATGGATCAAGATCATTTTTCTGAGTCCAGGTAAAATAACTCCATGCCCAAACTCTTCTCCTAGACCTCCTTTTCTTTATTCAAATCTTTGTTCTTTTTCAGAAATAGAAAAAAATTAAGGAAGAGAGAGAGAGAGAGAGAGCAGCACCAGCGAGCACTTTTGGCCCAGGGCTCCTCTCCATTCCCAGCCACCAGAGACACGTACACGAGAGAGAGGTTCGGCCGTCGCCGCCCCTCGCGCGCTTACCTCCCGATGGAAACACCACCGCATGATGCTGCCCCTTCGGCGAGCTCCTCCCCTTCTCCTCCCGTTTCCCTTCTCGCGCCGTTCTGCTCGAAGCAGCCATGCTCTGCCGCGGTCCGCGACGAGCGTCGCTAGCCCCGCTCCTTCCCAGCTGCTCCCCTCCTCCATGGCGCTCCTCTACCCCGTTGAGTACGAGGCTGGCGAGTCCCGCCGTCGTCCTGAGGCAATCCGGTGTCGTCCCTCTCCTCGTTCCCTTTCTCTTCTCTACCATGGCCACCCGCAGGAGCTCGAGCTCGCCCCGCACCTCCTTCCTGTCGTCCTGCTTGCCGTCACCTGGATCCGCGTCTCCCCATGCCATGCAAGTCCCGCCATGCCACCCTCTTGTGCATCGAGACGCGCCGCCGCCTCAAGTGCCTGCCTCGCTTCCCCGTGCGTGGATCCGGTCGCCCTCGAACCATGCCGGAATCCGGCGTGATCTGGCCGAAGAATGAACACCGCCGCGTCTGGTCTTCTTCCATGCTGGTGCGGGCTGGAACCTCCCCTGCCTGCACCTTCGGCGTTGCACACCCCACGGGTTTTTTTAAAGATTGAAACGTTTTTCTTAGATTTAAAAAGGATTGCGGGTTAAATACTAAAAACCACGGGGTCCTCTGTGTAAAAAGAACACGACGGTGAACCCGACAAAGTCAATCCGTACTTTATTATTAGGGAAAGATACAGTACGTGACCTACGTTTCCAAATAGCGTACTTTCCTTGTAATTAGAGCATCTCCACTCGCCCCCACCCCAACAGGCCCCCAGGCCGATTTTTTATCGCTGGCTCCAAAAAATGGCACAGTCACGTCCTCAGGAGCCCAAATTTCGTCGGTTAGGATCGAAATTGACGCCGGCGGACGCAGGCCGAACCCAGCGCGCTAGGAGCCGGCCGGGGGCATCGGGGCAAAGAAAAAACATGCCAAAACTTCCCGCGCTGGATTCCCACCCCATGGGCCCGTCGAATCGGCGACTGCATCGTCATGCTCATCTCATCGCCTCGGCTCTTGCGCAAATCAATGCCAAGGCTGCCGCCGGTCAGCCTTCCATTGATCACGGATGACACAATGAAGGCGAGCGCGTCCCGCCCCTTCCCGCCACGCGTCCGCACTGCAGGCACCCCCTCGCAGCTATAAAAGCCGTCCTTCGTCGCCGCTGGCCACACACACGCCTCCTGTAACACCCATGATGCGACTATATCTCCCACATGTCGAGGCACGACTTAGAGGCATAACCGCATGGTGGTTTAGTCGCAAGCGGGGTAATCTTCACATAAACCCATGTACTGAATAAGAAAGGGATAAAGAGTTGGCTTACAGTCACCACTTCACACAAATAACGAGTTAAACATACATCATCCAGAATACAATCAAGGTCCGACTACGGAACCAAAATAAAAGAAGACAACCCCAAATGCTAGATCCCCGATCGTCCCAACTGGGCACCAGTACTGATCAACCGGAAAAGACACATAACAACGATCAAGATCTTCATCGAGCTCCCACTTGAGATCGGTTGCGTCACCTGCACTGGTATCATCGACACCTGCAATTGTTTGGAAGTATCCATGAGTCACGAGGACTCAGCAATCTCACACCCGCGAGATCAAGACTATTTAAGCTTACAGGTAGGATGTGGTAATGAGGTGGAGCTGCAGCAAGCGCTAAGCAAATATGGTGGCTAACATACGCAAATAAGAGCGAGAAGAGAAGCAACGCAACGGTCGTGAAGCTAGAAGTGATCAAGAAGTGATCCCGAAACTACTTACGCACAACCATTACACACGAACCATGTTCACTTCCCGGACTCCGCCGAAAAGAGACCATCACGGCTACAGACGCGGTTGATGCATTCTAATTAAGTCAAGTGTCAAGTTCTCTACAACCAGACATTAACAAATTCCCATCTGCCACATAACCGCGGGCACGACTTTCGAAAGTTTAAACCCTGCAGGGGTGTCCCAACTTAGCCCATCACAAGCTCTCACGGTCAACGAAGGATATTCCTTCTCCCGGAAAGACCCGATCAGTCTCGGAATCTCGGTTACAAGACATTTCGACAATGGTAAAACAAGACCAGCAAAGCAGCCCGATGTGTCGACAATCCCGATAGGAGTCGCACGTATCTCGTTCTCAGGACACATCAGATAGGTCAAGCTATGAGTAAAACCAGCCCTTAAGTTACCCCGAGGTGGCCCCGCAGGTTGCCCGGTTTAGACCAACACTTAGAGAAGCACTGGCCTTGGGGGGGGGGGGGTAAAATAAAGATGACCCTCGGGCTCCGGAAACCCAAGGGGAAAAGGCTTAGGTTGTTAGGCAAATGTAAAACCAAGGTTGGGCCTTGCTGGAGGAGTTTTATTCAAAGCGAACTGTCAAGGGGTTCCCATAACACCCAACCGCGTAAGAAACGCAAAATCAAGGAACATAACACCGGTATGACGGAAACTAGGGCGGCAAGAGTGGAACAAAACACAAGGCATAAGGCCGAGCCTTCCACTCTTTACCAAGTATATAGATGCATTAATTAAATAAGAGATATTGTGATATCCCAACATATCCATGTTTCAACATGGAACAATCTTCAACTTCACCTGCAACTAGCAACGCTATACGAGGGGCTGAGCAAAAGCGGTAACTTAGCCAAACAACGTTTGCTAGGAAGGAGGGTTAGAGGCTTGACATAGCAATATGGGAGGCATGATATAACAAGTGGTAGGTGGCACGACATAGCGGTAGAACAAACAACTAGCAAGCAAAGATATAAGTGATTTCGAGGGTATGATCATCTTGCCTGAGATCCCGCAAGGAAGAAGAACGAGTCCATGAAGAAGACAAACGGACGTAGTCGAACGGATCCTCACAACTCTGGAATGAAACCGAAGGTAACGAGAGAAGCAACCCGGAAAGAAGCAAGCAATATAGTAAACAACCATCACATAAACATGGCATGATGCACAACCAAGTATGATGCATGTCCGGTGAGGGAGTCCTGGATTAGGTATAAAATAAGAGACAATAAAGCTCAATTTTTCATGTTTTACTTTACACTTTGTTTATTTCATATAACTTTTGTTCGGCACGCCCCTTTTTCAACTTAGTTGCTCTCTTTTTACAGATGAACGTCGTGCTGCGCCCGTCCAGGATACGGCACAACGGAGACACAGGCGCAGACGTGCAGTAGGGACCCGTTCCAAGGATTCTTTTCAGATTAAGACCGTGCGTAAACCTTTTTTTACTGTCTCTTATTGATACACATCTCCTGGTTCTACGACCAAGGAGGAGGCTGGCGTCTTGGCATGTGGCCACGTCAGAATTCTTGCGCATACCTGGACACTAGGGGCTTATACCTCAGAGCGTTACCTCGCCCGCTCTCATAAAGACCGAATACCTTAGGGAGTGTTCGGCGTCGCGAGTTTGGCCTTATATGCATCAGCTCCGAGTCATGATTTTGGTCAAATGTTGGGTTGCCCGGCTCCTGTGTTCGGCCGCCTTACGTTCCGCTCTATCGGCTAAGGCGACACCAGGAGAACTATTGCGATTGTGCCCTGGTTCGGCCAGGCGAGCACCTCAGTAGAGAAAGCCGAAAACCGACTGTCATTGTATGGCGTGAGACTGGTCAACCACTCGATGACTCTCCGGAATCTGTAGGATTCCTCCGCATTAACGAAGGGCCGTTTCGCGGCCAGACACATACGCGCCCCGAATTCGGGCGAGCGCAGTCGCCACCAGGGGCTACCTAAATAGTCCCGTTGTCAAGCTCCTATGGCTAAGTGAAAGTGTTAAAGCATTATAGTCCGGTTGCCTAGCTCGCTGCGCTATCACCTCCTTTGTAGGACCAAGACGTTGGATTAAGTGTGAAAATGCGCCTTCTGCGAGCACCCCCGCACTATGTGCGTGGGGCCTGAAGCCAACGACTGCAATCTTTCAGATTTTGTACATATATCTTAAAACGGCCGCAAAGGAGGTGTTCCAAATACTTGAAGGCACAAGTATAAAAGGCTACTACAATTCATAAAAATATTGCTTTATAATTACATATGCTATCAGAACATAGCATCCTTCGAGCACTGCGTCTCTATTACACGAGCGCCTTCAAGGACTTCCTGAAAATAGTGCTCGGAGGGTACTCGACTTTTGTCCGAATCTCGGGATGCAACAACAGTGGTCTCCATCTCTGCCCAGTATGTCTTGACACGGGCAAGAGCCATCCGTGCGCCCTCTATGCATGCTGACCTCTTCATCGCATTGATACGTGGCACCGTATCAAGGAATTGCTGCACCAAGCTGAAATAACTCTTCGGCTCCGATCTCCCCGGCCGCAGATGACCCATGACGTACTTCATGCCGAGTCCGGACAATCTATTCAGTTCGGCCCATTGAGCCAGAAGATCGTCCACTGCCAGTGGACGCTCTGGATTCTGGAACTGCGACCAGAAAAGCCTTTCCACTTCGCGATCTTCTTGATCTCGAAAGTATTCGGTCGCATCAGCAGCACTCGCTGCCAAATCCAGATAGGTGTGCTCCGCACTCCACATCCGGTCCAACAGAGCAAACTTCGGATCTCAAAACTTCCTCCGCAGCATAAAGGGCTTTCCAGCCGCAATCTATCCGGCCTGACGCAACTCCTCCTTCGCAGCTCTCATCGCAGAGCGAGCATCCTTGGCATCAACAACGACCTTCTCTAAGTCCGTCTGTCTCGCCCGGTCTTCTTTCTCAAGAAACTTGCAACGGTCAGCAGCACTTTTTAACTTCACGGCCATCACGGCCATCTCCTTCTTGCTTCGGCAGTGAGCAGCCTATTTGGCTCTCAGCTCTTCAAGGGCCTTCTCGACAGCCGCATCACTTTTCCTGGCTTGTTCCTTAGCTCAGGCAAGTTCCGCCCGAAGACTCTCCACGGCGGCCGCACCATCTGCGTCAAGCACACACATTGTAAGACACTGGCATAAAGCTCCTCTTACCAGATGCCGCCCGAGGAATTGCATACCTTGAGCCTCATCAAGCCGCTCGTTGACGAGCGCGATGTCAGCATCTGCCACGTCAAGTTGCCGCTTTAGTTCGGCAAAATCATCAGTTTGGCTCGATTCCGGACACTTCGCCACCTATATACAAAGGTGACATTTTAGACCTGGGATTATGATCCTCTGCGCGCCGTCAATTTTGACAACGCACAGAGTCTCAGGGGCTACTATCTACACAGAGCGCATCTTGTTTATGCGCAACTGACAAAGAAGTACATTATCAAACGTACCTCAAAACCCGTCAGCAAACTTCTCACGGCCTCATGCAATCCGCTTTCCGCGGTCGAAATCCTTCCAATCACCGTACCCATCAATGCACGGTGCTCCTCTGAGATAGAAGCTCGCCCCAGCAGAATCATCAGCTCCTCCGACCGCGCATCGGACGGTGCCGGACTCGTCCTATGACCTCCATCGAAGGCCGGACGCGGAGAACCTTGGGGGGACATATGGCTACCTTCCACCCCTGCCGGATTCGGAGAAACCCTCCGCGACGACACCTTAGGGTCGCCCGCCTCGCCAGGCGGTACGGTAGGGGGAGGCATTCCACTCTCCATCATCTCCGGAAGAAGATCCCCGGAAGACGAGCTCTGCTGAGAAGGGCTGAGGTCCGAGCTACAAAGTAAAATTTCGGTTAATCTTCTCAGATGAAAAGCAAGGATTTCCCTCATCCCTCTAAAGGAAAATCTTTCTCTACTTACGGCTCGCTGGAGGGCTGATCCCTTTGAGGGCGTAGTTCGGCCGAGGATCTCCCTGGCGTCGGACCCTCTGACGAGGACTTTTCCCCCCGCTTTGAGGCCATGGTCTCCGGGTCGTCAGAGGCGGCCCTCTTCTTCCCCTTAGGAGAGGAATTGTCGGTTCTTCCCTTCGGAGCAGCCTCCTTCGAGGAGGCCATAGTTTCCTTGTCCTCCCCCTCACTTCCCTCCAAAGGCACGATCTTCAACATCCTGACTAGCACGGGATCCGGCCTGGTCTCAGGAAGGGGAGCCAGACACCTGATCAGCTTTGCCTTCGCTATCCACTCCTGTTTAAAAGGACATCCCTTTTAGGGGAAAATTTATGACAATTTTACGGATAGCGAGTCCGGGCACAAGGTTACTTACTTGAGTATCCGGGCGATTGCAGCTTAAACCTGCGTCCTCGGTCAAATCCGGACACATTTCTTGTGATCCAAAGAACATTTTATACATCTCCACGGGCGTTGCGCCCATAAAATGCTGGAGAGCTCATGGTCCCTCCGGATTAAACTCCCACAGACGAAGGGAACGACGTTTGCCGGGCAGTGTTTGGCGAATCAGCATGACCCGCATCACCTTGACCAGGTTGAGGTCTCTTTCTAAGAGATCCCTAATGCGGCCCTGCAACAAGGGCACGTCTTTGGATAACCCCCAATCTAATCCTTTGTTGACCCATGACGCTAGCCGTGGTGGGGGGCCCGAGCGAAAGGCAGGAGGCGCCACCCACTTGGTGCTCCTGGGAGCGGTGATATAGAACCACTCTCGTTGCCACAAGCCAAGCTCCTCTTGAAAGGAGCCCTCGGGCCATGGAGCATCAGCATTCTTACTTATGACAGCGCCTCCGCACTCTGCGTGCCGTCCCTCGATCATCTTCGGCTCCACTCCAAAAGTCTTGAGCCATAATCCAAAGTGAGGAGTAACACGGAGGAACGCTTCGCACACAATGATGAATGAGGAAATGTGGAGGATGGACTCCGGGGCTAAGTCATGAAATTCCAGCCCATAATAGAACATCAGCCCCCTCACGAAGGGATCCATCGGGAAGCCTAACCCCCGAAGGAAGTGAGACATGAACACTACGCTCTCACCGGGCTGGGGACTAGGAATAGCCTGCCTTTGAGCAGGAAACCTATGCAAAATTTCGGCGGTCAAGAACTTAGACTCTCTCAACTTTAGCACGTCCTCCTCCATGACGGAGGAGGGCATCCATTGGCCTTGAAGGTCGGAACCGGACATTGTCAAAGGTCTGAAGCGCCTGGAATCTGGAGCCTAGGGTGTTGGAACTCGAGGCGACGGGCGAACTTGTTTTGAGATTGGAGAAAAGGAGTAAGGCCTTGGTCTCTTTATAAGAGGTTGAATACCAGGAGCCCTCTCGTTAACCGTTTGGGACTCACCTTTAATCGAGAAGACATGCTAACAGGCACGATTGGGTTACCCACGTCCGTATTGATGAGGATCCCGTAAATAAAGGGGACACGATCTCTGCTTTGACAAGACGTGCCAAGGAAACCGCCTCGCAAAACACGCTGAGGTGGAAAAGTGAAAACGATTCGAATAAAGGCTTGGCCGTAGTGTGATGTCACGCTGCGGAATACGTCAGCGGATTAGATTTGTGTTAATATTATTCTCTCCGTGGCAATACGTGGAAACTTATTTTGCAGAGCCGGACACTACTCTTGGTGTTTACAAAATTTTATGAAGAATTTGGAGGAGGAACCCGCCTTGCAATGCCGAAGACAATCTACGCGCCGGACTCGTCGTCATTAAAGCCTGGTTCAGGGGCTACTGAGGGAGTCCTGGATTAGGGGGTGTTCGGGTAGCCGGACTATACCTTCAGCCGGACTCCAGGACTATGAAGATACAAGATTGAAGACTTCGTCCCGTGTCCGGATGGGACTTTCCTTGGCGTGGAAGGCAAGCTTGGCGATGCGGATGTTCAAGATCTCCTACCATTGTAACAGACTTTGTGTATCCCTAATCCTCTCCGGTGTCTATATAAACCGGAGAGGTTTTAGTCCGTAGGACAACTTCATCATACAACAATCATACCATAGGCTATCTTCTAGGGTTTAGCCTACTTGATCTCGTGGTAGATCTACTCTTGTACTACCCATATCATCAATATTAATCAAGCAGGACGTAGGGTTTTACCTCCATCAAGAGGGCCCGAACCTGGGTAAAACATCGTGTTCCTTGCCTCCTGTTACCATCCGGCCTAGACACATAGTTCGGGACTCCCTACCCGAGATCCGCCGGTTTTGACACCGACATCCGGTTTAAAGAGGCATCGCATGGCAAAGTGCACAAACAATACTACAAATTAAGTGGAGCTCAATATGCAACGAGTTGCATATTGACGAAACACCACATGACTTATTTAGTTCTCTCTTGGTTATGTACCCAACAATATTAAATGTTATTAAACAAGGCAAGGGGTGAAGCATATGAAAATGTAACGCCCTCGATGCGGCTATATCTCCCACATGTCGAAGCACGACTTAGAGGCATAACCGCATTGAAAGCAATGTCGCAAGTGAGGTAATCTTCACAACAACCCATGTAATACAATAAGGGGAAAAAGGATACATAGTTGGCTTACAATCGCCACTTTACACAATACATGAATAAAGCATTACATCAACCAGATACACTCAAGGTCCGACTACGGAACCAAAATAAAAGAAGACTACCCCAAAAGCTACACAGATCCCCGATCGACCCCAACTGGGCTCCACTACTGATTAACTGGAAATGGAACAACACAATGAACGAGATCTTCATCGAGCTCCTCCTTGAGCTTGGTTGCGTCACCTGCACGACATCATCGGCACTCGCAAACTGGTTTTGGAAGTATCTGTGAGTCACGAGGACTCAGCAATCTCACACCCTCGCGATCAAGACTATTTAAGCTTATAGGTAAGGTAAAAGGTATGAGGTGGAGCTGCAGCAAGCGACTAGCATATATGGTGGCTAACATACGCAAATGAGAGCGAGAAGAGAAGGCAAAAGCATGGTCGAGAATCTATGATCAATAAGTGATCCTAGAACAACCTACGTCAAGCATTACTCCAACACCATGTTCACTTCCCGGACTCCGCCGAGAAGAGACCATCACGGTTACACACGCGGTTGATGTATTTTAATTAAGATCAACTTCAGGTTTTCTACAACCGGACATTAACAAATTCCCATATGCCCATAACCGCGGGCACGGCTTTCAAAAGTTCAAATCCCTGCAGGGGTGTCCCAACTTAGCCCATCACAAGCTCTCATGGTCAACGAAGGATATTCCTTCTCCCAAGACAATCCGATCAGACTCGGCATCCTGGTTACAAGACATCCTCGACAATGGTAAAACAAGTCCAGCAAGACCACCCGCTATGCCGACAAATCCCGATACATATCTTGTTCTCAAGGCACACCGGATAAGCTAAGCGTACGGGAGCCAATGTAACCCAAGTTGCCAAGGGACGGCCCCGCACGGTGCTCTGGGTTGGACCAACACTTAGACAAGCACTGGCCCGGGGGTTTAAAATAAAGATGACCCTTGGGCTGGCCTAACCCAAGGGAAAAAGAGGCTAGGTGGCGAATGGTAAAACCAATGTTGGGCCTTGCTGGAGGAGTTTTATTCAAGGCGAACTGTCAAGGGGTTCCTATTATAACCCAACCGTGTAAGGAACGCAAAATCTGGGAACATAACACCGATATGACAGAAAATAGGGCGACAAGAGTGGAACAAAACACCAGGCATAAGGCCGAGCCTTCCACCCTTTACCAAGTATATAGATGCATTAATATAAATAAGAGATATTGTGATATCCCAACCAAATAACCATGTTTCAAACATGGTACAAACTCCAATCTTCACCTGCAACTAACAACGCTATAAGAGGGGCTGAGCAAAGCGGTAACATAGCCAAACAACGGTTTGCTAGGACAAGGTGGGTTAGAGGCTTGGCTTAGCAATATGGGAGGCATGATAAGCAAGTGGTAGGTATCGCAGCATAGGCGTAGCAAAAGATCTAGTAACTAGCAAGCAAAGATAGAAGTGATTTCGAGGGTATGGTCATCTTGCCTGAGATCCCGCAAGGAAGAAGAACGAGTCCATGAAGAAAACAAACGGACGTAGTCGAACGAATACTCACAACACGACGTTATCGGAACCAACCCGAAGAAGCAACACCGGAAAGAAGCAAACAATCATGGTAAACAACCATCACATAATCATGGCATGATGCACAACCAAGTATGACGCATGTCCGGTTTAAATATGCATGGCATGGCAAGGTGCAACAAACAACACTACAAATTAAGTGGAGCTCAATATGCAACGAGTTGCATATTGACGGAACACCACATTAATTATTTAGTTCTCTCCCGGTTAGGTACTCAACAAATTTAAATGTTGGTTAACATGGCAAGAGGTGAAGCAAATGGAAACTACCTATCTAGGCAAGTTTAATGAGGCCGGAACAACAAGCAACACGTCCGAAAAATCCTCATGTGCATATGTATGGATTTGGTACTGTTCTGCCTTAAACCAAATTTTAGAGTAGTGAAACATGCAAAGTGAAGCCACCATGTTAAACTAGGCATTTTTCTACCCCATTTACATATAAAGTTTGTTAGGTTTGGAGCTACGGTTATTTAGTTATGAAATAAAGCATTTTAACATGGCATAGGAGAAAATTTAAACATACAACATTTTAAACATTTTAAACATAGATGAAAGTTGCATATTATTAAACTAGACAAAATTCTAAGCAACTTTCATATTAAGTTTGTTTTAATCCGATGCACGGTTATTAAGTTATTATATGCATGAAGTTTAGGGACCTTTCTGTAAAACAACAGTTTTCTGGAAAAAATGATTAAATTTGTAGATCTGAGAAAAAACATGAACGGGCCGAAACTAACAGGCCCAGAAGTGCACAGGGGAGGTGCTGGAGCTGGCCTCACCCATGGGCTTCAGCCCAGGACGATGGAGCAGTGGGCCGGCTGGTTCGCTGGGTGGCACTGGGCCGGAGGCGTGGCTGCGGTCCATGTAGGCGAAGGAAGGGTGCGGTCAACGCAGCGCTGCTGGAGCTGGGCTTCACACGAGGCAGAGGAGGGGTCAACGCAGACGGGCGAGGGGACTTGTTGCTGTTCGTCGTCGTTTCCATACGCAGAAGCAGAGGCCGACGACGAGGACTTGCAGCGGCATCTGGGCGGGTCTTGGCGCCCGGAGGAGGTCCGGCCGGTCTTGGAGGAGATCGAGGCGTGGATGGCAGCTCGAAGCAAAGGGTGACGGTGGAGGAGGAGGTCGGGACGACGCGGAAGGCACATGAGCTCGCGACGACTGGGCCGAGCTGGAGGAGCTCGGGCCTCAGGTGCGGGAGCAGAGGGGACCGAGGCGCCATGGCAAGGGAACGGCAGCAGCGGCGAGGAAAACTTGGCGGCATCCATGGCCGGCGGCGCGGTACGGTTCCTGCAGAGACACGGTAGAGAGAGGGAGCACGCGGTGAGAGAGAGAGAGGAGAGAAGGACGAGGAAGGGAGAGGCAGGGGCGCGGGGAGCTGCTAGACCGGCGACTGGACTCCGGCGAGTCGCCCCTGGATCGGGACGAGGAGGTTGCAGCGCGGGACTGGTCCTACTGGTGGTGCTCGCTGGCTGGTGGATCGAGGGGATCCGCGGGAGAGCACTGATTGGGGGGGGGATTGGATGGATCAGATCTGGGGAAATCCCGAGAGAGTGGCGGCGGCGCTAGGTAGGATCCCTAGAAATTAGGGATTTGGTCACGGTTTAGACTAGTATATATAGCGGGTAGGTTAGTCTAGGGGCTATCTCGTCCCTCCGATCGTAATCGGACGGACGGAAAAAATAAGTTAGGAAGTCCAATTAACAAAACAGAGACGTTTTGTAGATGTTTGGGGTTGATCCGGATTCAACGGTGACGACTGTTCAGGTCGGGTTCGGGTAAGTCTCGGACACGCGCGAGGGGTCGATGCACTGTGCAGAGAGGGTTTTGGGGTCTGGCGGTTGACAGCGGACTGTGCAGAAAGCTTTGAGAAGAGAGAGAGACCCGGCGACTGTTTCTGGAGACCGAAAACGTCCGACGTTTGACCGACAATAATGTCGCTATAGTTATCCGTTGGGCTATCAAACGAACTCCGAATGCGATGAAACTTGACAGGCGGTCTATCTACACTATAATAAGACCACACGCCAACTTTCAACCCAATCCGAGAACATTTTATGGCCACTTATAAAATAATATTCTGGACATGCCGCGGGCGCGTGCAAGTGTGGTTGGGCTCAGAACAGACAACGGAGAGGACGAGGAGACCGGGACGGATGCAAGTTTTGAAAACATGATGATGCAATGCACATGATGACTGTCAGGACCCCGATTCCAAGTCACATCAATCTAGCCGGTAACACCTCATATCACATTGCGGCCTCACGCACGGTATTCCCACGGGTGTCGCCTTACCATGGCCCGGGACCGTTTGCGCCTTTTGGCTCATGTATATTATAGTGTCTCTAGCATCCATATGACAGAGAACCCGGGCCGACATGGCTAGTCGAGAACCCAAAGCAGCACAGACCTATGGGAACATGCATACATGAATCACATCGAGCATGTCGGTCATCAGCGAGTGAATCCGGGCTATAGCACTGGGCTAACAGGACTCCGGGGAACCCGGGCTGTAGCAGGCTAGGCAGGACTCCGGATGTCACCGCGTGACATTTCCCCGAAGGGACAGACATAGGAATGAAGTGAAACACATGCCGGCCAGTCAAGTGTCCTGAGCAGTAGTGCTGGGCTAGCAGGACTCCGGTGAACCGGGCTGTAGCGGACTACTATGGCTCGAGGAACACTAGACTACATTTCCCCATAAGAAAGGCTTCCAAGGATAAACAACTAGATTGTCGGATCCCACACATACCAAGCATTTCAATCATACACACAATATGCTCGATATGTGTAAATACAACATGGCATCACAACAAAACTCTACAACTCAAGTACTTTATTTAAAGGCTCCAGAGAGCCATACATAACATGTTCATATAGGTAGGGGTCACATGACCCGACACTCAAGTCATACAAGCATACAAGCACATGCGGAAGCAAATAGTCTGAGTACAGACACTAGAAAGAAAGAAGGCTTCTCGAAGCCTGTCTATCTACATAGGGCCCTCCATGGCCAGGATCACCACCTGGGTGGCAAGTCACTCATCGACGTCGAGATCTACATAAAACCCATCGGAGGGGGCGGTGTTGTCGTCTGAAAACTGTAATTAAACAAACATGAGTACAAAGGTACTCAGCAAGTCTTACATCAGAATCTACTATACATGCTCATTCTCAAGAAGGTGGTGGAGTTAATGCAGCAAGCCAGCTTTAACTCTTGGCTAAGCTATCCTACGGGACACCACTTAGTAAAATAGTTTTCGCACACGAGTCCACTAATCATCAACACAATACACCACCGGGGATCCTCCCTCGTCATCCTACGAGAGGGCCATCCTCGGTACTCACACTTATCTTGAGTCTTTTAGTAGTATCCATTAACTTGTCTATGAACTGTATAGGCAACCAAGTAGTCCTTTACCATGGACGTGGCTATTCGAATAGATGATGTTAAGCCTACATGGGTGTACTTCTTCATACATTCTCTCACCACTTACCGCCGTTTACATGACATGTACTCGGCAACCTTCAAGCGAAAGCCCAACGAGGGTGTCGGCCACGGCCTACCTAAACACTCAAGTCTCTAGTCCAGGTTTATCGCCTATCCAGGTTCCATCCGCAGGGAGTCCGGCCGAGGTTTCCACATACGGCCCCAAACGATGTGAACAGGGTTCCCGAGACACCAAACGGGTGACTCGGTACACCGTGCCACGGTGTATCTACCGCAACATAGCCCACCCCTAGGGTCAGCGCTACGCACAGCTGCCAACACATAACCTACAAACACCAGAAACTAATTGCAACTCCTGGACAGAGTACTAGGGTGATTAAGAAGCCGAGAGGGTCAATTAAGGATCCCAATGCATGGTAGTAGCTGATTCTTAAAATCACACATACAGATCTCAGTTCTTAGGGACGGCCTCAATGAAACAACCCACCATGTACTCCTACATGGCCTCTCATCGATACCTTTACCAAATCATGTTCAACACATCCCTCATATTACCGACATAATCATTTCACTCTAGCCCATCACCCAGATGAACCAGACCTGACACAACTCTAAGCATAGCAGGCATAGCAAGGTAGGAAGCACATACAAGGCTCAATCAACTCCTACACATGCTAGTGGGTTTCATCTAGTTACTGTGGCAATGACAGGTCATGCAGAGGATAAGGGTTCAACTACCGTAGCACACAGCAGTTTGAAACGTTGTTGTCTTAATGCAGTAATGAGAGCAGAGGCGAGAACATGGGATTGTATCGATATGATCAATGGGGCTGCTTGCCTGATGGAGTGGTAGTAGGGTACTGCCTTTCAGTTGGATACTCGGAGATATCCTCGGAGGCAGAACCTACCACGAAGGACACACAGAACATAATCAACACATGACAATATGCAACAATATGATGCATGCTATGACATGGCAAGATGAATGTGTCTTGGCCTAATGCAAGCTAAAACAAAAAGGAATGAACCCATTTGAATCAAATATTCAAATGTTAGTTCATTTAACATAACCATTTTAGTGCATTATCTTATTTTGCTTAAACAGCAAGGTTAACTTGTTCTGTCATGCATGAAACCATTACCAATGGATAGATTGAATTTTTCTGATCAAAATTCATATATAAATCTTTGCATTTGGAGTTACAAAATAATTTCTATGAATATGAAGTTTGCAACAATTTCTGGAATTTTCTGTATAAAAATAAATCTAGAAATTAGTTATTGCGCCAGCAGTGCGTCAGGGTGACGTCAGTGGTCAACGGGACGGTCCAGGTCAAACCTGATAGTGGGTCCCGCGTGTCACTGTGATTAGTTTAACTAGATATTAGTTAATACTAATCCTAATTAGTCAGCAGGGCTGGGCCCTACCTGTCATTGACCCAGGGGGGTCAAACTGGGCCCACCCATGGTCAAATGGGGTCAGCAGGGTCAACTCGCCGGCGTTTAGCCGCCGGCGAGGCCAAACACGGCGGTGCAGGTGCGGGTTTCACCTACAGGGCACCGTTCGGGGCGCAGTTGGGCTCTATGGATAGCTGGGAGCGAGCCGCGGCGGTTGGTGCGGGTGGTTGGGCTCGGGGTCGCCGGAAACGGCGCCGACGACGAGTTTGGCGGCGGCCGGAGCTCGGGTGAGCTCAGACCCATCACTAGGAGGCAAGGCGAGGCACGGGCGTGGTGCGTTTTGCTCCTGGGGATGTGGTGAAGTTAGTGGACTAAGTGGCGTGGCCGTGGCATGGACGGAGCCTCGTCGAGGACGAGCTCCGCGGCGGCGCGTGCGGGCAAACTCCGTGTGCTCGCTGTGGTGCACGAGAAGGAGAGCGGAGAGGATAGGGAGGTGGCTAAGCTCACGGCGGTTGCGACAGAGTTGACGGCGAGGTCGGAGATGAGCCGGAGCAAGCAGGGCGGCGGAGGCGATCTGGCCGGCAGGAGGTTAAAGACAAGCTCGGTGAAGACGCTCGAGGGCCTCCGGCGGGGCGTGGCTCGGTGGGACGGTCGAGGAGGGAGTGGCGGAGCTTCAGGACACGGTGGAGCGGCGCGTTGACGACGGTGGGCACGGTTACGGTGGCGGCTGCGTCGGCCATGGCGAAGGGGAGTGAGGGAGAGAGGCAGAGGGGAATGGACGTGTCCAGGGGGTTCGGTGCACGACGTGGAGGTCGTCCAGGCCAGCAGAGCGGCGAGGGGAGGAAGCAGGGCGGCGGGCAGCTGCGTGGCACGCGCTGGTGCCGGCGTCGAGCAGCTGCCTGCCTGCCTGGCCAAGCCAAGCAGCTTGCCGGAGCGTTGGCTGGGCTGGGCCGGCAGGTGGGCCTGCTGGGTGGGCGCCAGGTAAGCTTTCTCTTCCTCTCTTTCCTGTTTGTTTTCTTTTTCTATTTTTCTGTAACTTTAGGGCTTTATTAAAAATACTTAGGCACTTGCTAAAATCCTGAAAATAATTGTGGGCTCTGTTGGGATTATTCCTAACAGCCCTCACTTAAATCCAGAATTATTTGGGCATTTAAAATATTTTATAGCATTTAAATGCCCAAATTCAAATACTTATGATTTAATTCAAAGAATCCAGAATGTCCTAGAAAAGAGTGCACCATTTTTGCCAGGGGTTTTAACCCAATCCAGAAATGATGAACATTTTGTGAAGGGCATTTTGGGTTCATTGAAAATAATTTTAGTAAACCCTAGTTGTTTCCAGGGGGTGCTGGGGGTTCTGCCATCCCCATTTCAAGTTTCTGTAAAAGTAGACATGATGCAACACTCTAATGCATGAACCAGCTAGGGTGTGACAACTCACCCCCACTCAAAATAATCTCGTCCCGAGATTTAGGACCTCCGGGAAGAAGGTGGGGTACTCGAGTCGAAGACGATCCTCCCTTTCACAAGTGGCTTCTTTCTCGGAATGGTGTGACCATTGAACCTTGAGAAACTTGATATTATGGCGTCGAGTGGTACGCTCGGCTTGATCAAGGATATGAACGGGATATTCCCGATATGAGAGGTTATCTTGTAGATCAAGCGTTTCGTGGTCCACGGCACGGATAGGATCCGCGAAGCAACACCTGAGTTGAGAAACGTGGAAGACATCGTGAACTCTGGAAAGATGCGAAGGTAGTTCCAATTGGTAGGCAACTTCTCCTCGTTTGGCAAGAATGCGAAAGGGTCCAATGTAACGAGGAGCCAATTTGCCTTTGATACCGAAGCGATGGGTTCCCTTTAACGGAGTAACCCGAAGGTAAGCCTTCTCGCCGACTTCATAAGTCATGAGCTTATGTTTACGATCATATTGGCTCTTTTGATGAGATTGGGCTGTTTTCAATTTCTCACGAATAACGCGAACCTGCTCTTCTGCTTCCTGAATCATATCCGGGCCAAAGAGTTGTCTTTCCCCGGTTTCTGACCAGTTAAGAGGCGTTCGACATTTTCTTCCATAGAGAACTTCGAAAGGAGCTTTGCCCAAGCTATCTTGATAACTATTGTTATAAGAAAACTCCGCGAATGGAAGGCATTTCTCCCAACCCATTCCGAATGAGATGACAGAAGCTCGGAGCATATCTTCCAAAATTTGATTGACTCGCTCTACTTGACCACTTGATTGAGGATGGAAGGCAGTGCTAAAAGAGAGACGAGTTCCCATAGCATTTTGGAAACTTTCCCAAAATTGAGAGGTGAAGAGACTCCCACGGTCTGAGTTAATTTCCAATGGGACACCATGAAGCGACACTATTCGGGAGATGTATAATTCAGCTAGCTGGCTAGCGGTGATACTCTCACGAACAAGTAGGAAATGGGCTACTTTGGAAAGACGGTGGATCACGACGAAGATGGCATTATTCCCTCTCTTGGTCCTGGGAAACCCAGTAATGAAATCCATACTGATTTTATCCCATTTCCACTCAGGAATAGCCAAAGGTTGAAGGGTGCCAGCAGGCCGTTGGTGCTCTGCTTTAACACGACGACAGATGTCGCAACTAGCAATGTATTGAGCAATTTATCTCTTCATCCTAGTCCACCAAAACCTCTAGCGTAGGTCTTGATACATTTTGGTACTACCGGGATGAATGGTGAGAGGGGATTCATGAGCTTCCTTAAGAATCAACTGGCGTAAATGTTGTTTCTTGGGAACCACCAAGCGGTTCTCGAAGAAGACAACACCTCGCTCATCCATGGAAAAACATTTAGCAACTCCGCTAGCGATGTTCTCCTTAATCCGGGATATGCCCTTATCATACCGCTGGGCGGTTATGATCTGATCCA